>NC_051178.1:119532863-119705063 GCF_013339695.2 Rhipicephalus sanguineus
TTTCTCCCTATTTCAGCATTAAGTACATCATCTCAAGGACATCAATCTTCATCTAGGAACAAGTTATTTATGCATCCAAAAACATCAGTGCCACCGAGCCTTGGGCAGCAAGACCGGGCGGAGCGGACTGAACTATGTACAAAAAATTTCAAAATAAACACACACCACACTGCAGTTTCTCCTGTTTCTCAACTACACGTCAGCTTTTAGGAGCTGATCATGCAGCGCCGCACAAGATACGCGGAGTGAATTGTTAGTACCCTATATGGGGACGGCTTCGCACATTTTCCTTTAAAGGGACATTAAAGGCAAATAACAATTTATATCAGAGTGATAGTTCAATGTATAACAACGTCTAAAACGGCAATATTATCAACAGCAGTGCCCTGCTTACCGAGAAATTAAGCTAAATGTATCACACGATTAGCGCCACGAGCGGGACGTTTTGGAAATGATCCCGATGACGTGAGAGAGTCCGACTAGAATTAATCACTCGTAATCAAACTAGCTGCAATAAAAAAAAGAACCTTCCGTGCATCAAGAGACATAATAAAATGTTGCTTGTTCGTTTCTGTTTGATTCGTGGAAAAAAGAACCTCTTTGGCGTTGCCATGGGGAGCGGCGCGCGTGGTTCAAAGGTTCCGTTTTCGAAGAACTGCGCTTCGCCCGGCACCCTGCTTCGCTCACGCGGTCGCGTCTCAGTGGTAGTTTCGGCATCGCGTACTGCCGCGTGTGTTTTGCGCGCTCGTGAATGCCGCTCTGACAGAAAGTTCGACAAAATGCCGCATGCATGTGATGTTGCCGGATGCCCGAATGGTGCACGCCGCCGCGCAGTCAAAGGCGGGCAACGTTGATCACGGCAACAGTGACGTGAGAAAGATCGCTTTCGGGCGGGTGATTTGAAATATGTTAACGCGATGCGGACCACTAAAACGTGATTTTATTTCAAAGTAAGCACTTCCTTGGCAGAAAAGTAGCACTACGAGGTTTCTGGACCGCTACTTCAAAAATCAACGTCGACTTAATATTTGCTTTAGTGTCCCTTTAAGGGCAAGGAACCTGGCTGAATCATTAAGATCCATGTAGACCTCGTAGTTTGTTTTTCTTTTTTTTATCCTCATCACATAAACCACCTCCTCTGGAAAGTCGTAGAAAGATGGAAATGAGCTGGGGCTCAATTCACAAAACTTCTATTTCGTGAGCGCGTCTTCCCATTGGACAGCCGGCTTCGCTAATGATATGCCCCGCATCGTGATTGGCTGAAATATTCTCTTATGAAAATTTTTGAGCGTAAGACATTTTTGCGAGTACAGACCCTGTTTTGTTCTTTCTCATGTGAATTGCTTTGGGTGTATCAATGTAAAAATCACATCATCTGCCCGTTTTTGTAGGCCGTGCAGCAGCGAGAGGCTCATTTATTATTTATTTATTTATTTATTTATTTATTTATTTATTTATTTATTTATTTACTTATTTATTTATTTATTTATTTATTTATTTATTTGTAGAAATACAAAAACGAATAATAAGCAACATTTAGTGACGTGAGTTAACAAACATAAAATGCTTGTAATCTTGTGTCTACAGCACGAAGCATAACGTGTCACTTATGCAGTTCACTGCTTACTACGAACGCTTGTCGAACTATTTCTTCACTATAAAGTTTTTAGGGAACGTGTCTGCCTTTTCCTGCAGGCCCCGGTCTACGTAATTCCCGAATATGCAAAAGCGGCGCTGGGTTAATTGGTTGATTGGTAACAACTTTATTGATGGTCCGGCATAGCTTTCGCCGACTGGGCTTTAGGTCTTCCACGTGGGGACGTCGAGGTCTCTTTGGCGTGCCTTGAGCGTATAAGAAGAACCTGGCAAACGTTCGCTGTAAAATGCCGAAGAGGCCTTCTCCCTGATTGGATGATTTCACCTGAGCGAGGAATAGCGCAAACCATGGGATAGGAGAATGAATGGACAGGGCAAGGCGCTTGTACTGTCCCTTCAACAAGTCCCATCATTCGCGTTGTTTCACCATAATGTACGTAAACCGACTAACCCGGCTCAGAACCCCTGAGTGAACGAGCACGGTTCGGTACTCAGTTTGCCTGTGAGGGATATAATAGCACTTTATTACGAAGACCATTGGCTGCCGCCAACACGAATGTGCCATATTATAATAGCATGTGGGGTTTTACGGGCCAGAATCATGATATGATTATGAGGCACGCTCTAGTGGAGGGTTCGGAAAATTCCTACCACCTTGTGTTTAAGGTGCGCTGACATCGCACAGTACACGGGCCTCCAGCGTTTCGCCTCCATCGAAATGCAACTGCCGCGGTCGAGACCTTCGGGTCAGCAGCCGAGCGCCGTAACCAGTGTGCCACCGAGGTGGACCACGTGTTAAATTGTGTGTGTATCTAATTTCGATATTCAGAGAGTGGGAATGCGCCACAGAAAAAAAAAATACAGAACGAATAACTTCACGGACCCCACGCTCCGCGGTAAGCGGTTTAAACAAGACTTACATGTTTGTTTGTTTGTGTGTGTGTGTGTGCGTGTGTGTGCGTGCGTGCGTGCGTATGTGCGTGCGTATGTGCGTGCGTATGTGCGCGCGCGCGCGCGCGCGCGCGCGTGTGTGTGGTGTGTGTGTGTGTGTGTGTGTGTGTGTGTGTGTGTGTGTGTGTGTGTGTGTGTTTTGCGAAAAGCGCCACTGATTACTAATTATTTGCAAAGTTTGTATAAAAAACGCGGCCAAGTTGGACAGTTTCAGTGGGAAACGGCTTCCTCTGCATAAACTTGTAACAATCGAACGTGCGGATCACGCGCATGACGACAGCACAACATCCGTGCCCGATTCAGAGTTGAACACGACGCGCCACAGCGACCGCAGCCATTGTCTTCGCCTCTGTCTCAATGTCTGCACACTCCTTTCACAATGTCTATCATGCTTCCCCACAAGGGATCCGCCGATAAACCCGGGTCGCGGAAAAAAAAAAAGAAAAAGCAACACACAAAGGACAGGGCAGGGAAACGGGGAGAGAGGCGGGGTCATTCCGGCGGCATCGCCTGTTTGTCGGCGGCCCCGAAAGCTCTACTGCACCGCATCAGCTTACCAGCGCAGGGTATAGTCTAGCCTCGCGAGTACAGAAACAAACGGGCACTGTGGGGGTGCTTATGAGCGAGCTAGGCGCCTCTGCCATTAACGGCCTTCGAATTTAGTCCAGCCGACACGGGTGGGGTGATGCAAAGGGCGTGCGGCGCGCGAGCTTGCTCTGCCTGAGCGCGACGAGATTGGCAGATCGTGGAATGAAGTGTTTTGCTGGCTCGCTGCCTGCATGCAAATTGGTCGCCGCCCGTCTTTTCGATGTCGGAAAGGGGCGCGAAGCAAGAAAAGGTATATGTAACAAAAGGAAGCTAGAAGGAAAGGCTAGCGGCAATAGCGAAGCGAGTACTAGTAGACGAAGGGGGATACCGTTTTGGTGTTTTGGGGCAAACTTGTGCAGGGAGCTATACTAATGTGTGCACGCTTGCACGCACGCTCACCACGGGTTTTGCGGTCGTTAGTTGTTCGCGCTGCTGATGTGCTGTCAGCGCCACCACGGCTGTTTGCGCGAAGGTCTTTGGCCTCGCGGGTTGAATGGATTTGAAGCGCTGACACGAAACCCAAGCGGAGCATGGGCTAATGCGCCATCGATTACGGGGACCGTTGGCCTCGGTTTTGAGATGTCGCGTTAGAAGTTCACAGACACAGTGATATAGTTCTTGTTGGGTGCGCTCGAGTGAGCTTTTGCCTTTTTTTGTTATTGAGCGTGTCGTAAATGAACCTTTTGAGAGTGAAAAAACAACCTTTATTGAAAATCCCGGAGATGTTAGCCTGGTTAGATGGTAGTCTGGTTTATCGCCTGGCTTGCTGCTCCAGATGTCGGGTGGTGACTACTATATATGCAGTGATCACATATACACAAAAGTAATACGTACACCGCAGTGGCTACCAGCTCACTACGGAATACAAAGGAATGTTCGTGCTGACTCCGCTGCCAGAACCGCACATAACGCGGCATCTGAGAAAATCGATACCCCTTTTTCAAGAAGAGACGCAGCGATTTTGGTATCTGCGTTCGCATAGAATCTGCAGCGAAGAGTATGGTGCGATGAAAGTAACCAGTACGGACCGCTGCACAGAATAGACCCGACGTGTAGCTTTTTATATGCCATAAGGACTAGCCAGATAAGATTAAATGTGGATTCACCGGCTGAGACTCGACATTGCCTATGCGAAATACTTCAAGCACAAGATCAGGCAGTCGGACACGCCTACGCGCACCACATGTAACACTCGGGAAGACTTAAAACACGTCCTCTGCGGCTGTTCCCGTTACAACGCAGGACGACAGATCCTGAAGGCAGCACTTCGTTTGCAACGCGGCTTGAGCTTGGAGCTGAGCACCTTCTCGGCCCGTTGTAAGACAGTGCTTGTGCGATGCGCAACGCTAATAACAATCTATATATATATATATATATATATATATATATATATATATATATATATATATATATATATATATATATATATATAATATATATATATATATATATATATATATATATATATATATATATATATATTGTGAGTGTGTGTGTGTGTGTGTGTGTGTAGAAGAGAAGATGACTTTGAAGGGCTCGTTTTTCTTTGTTAGACACAATATTCATGAGAACTAACGGACAATGATTCCAAGGAAGGTATAAGGGATGTTACCTGTAGCTATTAGGACATAAATGTGAAGAAAGTAAAGTGAACGAAAAGATAACCTGCCGCCGGCAGGGACCGAACCTGCGACCTTCGAATAACGCGTCCGATGCTCTACCACTGAGCTACAGCCGTAGCGCAGTGGTAGAGCATCGGACGCGTTAGGTACATACGTCTACTTTCCTGCGTTGTGAAGGTGTTTAAAGGAACGAAACAAACATAAGGCACACGTATGTTCAGGATGCTAGCAGCAAACGCGAGTTTAGGCTGGCCATCCATCCAATCTCGAAAACTGTAATGTTGAAGTTGATTCTTCTGACAGTTCATCCAGTTTGGATGCAGCCATTCACAGAATCCAACATTCATGCGAGAGGATGGGTTTCCGCCCACGATGAGGACCACATGTTTAAAGCGTGAGAGATCCCACAAATGTGTAAGATGTCTACTCCTTTATTTAAGTTTACGGCGCAACCTTCAAGCGTTGCTTAGCTGAGTATGAAAAAACACAAATAGATAACAAGAATATGTTTCGCAAAAAGCGACAGAAAAAAGTGTTCAGCCCAAAATGCGTTGGGCTCTTCCTGCTTGTAGAGGCATTAATAAAAGCACGCACTAAACTCGGAGGTTAGGGTTGATCACTGCTCTCATCCAAAGCTTGAGATCACGTAACAGTGTAGTTTAATACGAGTAACCTGCGTAAGATGTGTTCTGTCTTTTTCAGTCGTTTGTTCCAGGGTACACACAGTCTATTTGCACATTTCATTAGTATTCACTTACTGAAACTACAAAGCGTCGTGTCACTTAAACTACAAAGCCCATCCTCACAGTTCATCAGTCAGAAAAATCACACGATCCCTTTTGCATCATTTGCAGTACCCAGACATACAGCAAAGCTTCAACTTGGGCCAGTTGGTGCGACATGTCTAATGTAATTACGCTGAGCGAAATGCACGACGGACTAAGGACAAAGAGAACAGGGCAAATAGCGCACCACTTGTCCTGTTCTATTTGTCCTTAGTCCTTCGTGTCTTCCGCCCAGCGCAACGACATTGGGATGGAATACACAGACATGCTGTTGATCTGAACTCCTGCCCACTTTCTTTAACTTTCTCTTCCCTGCGTGTAGGGCAGTAAACTGGACAAATGTTAGGTAAACTTTCCAGCTTTTCTTGCTTTCTCCCGCCTCTCTCAACTTGCATCCTCATAAGCAGCCACTCCATCCTTCTTCTTTTGCTCTTCTTAGTGTAATCAGTTTGCTTTGAACACATCTTATGGAATGATGAGCAAATCGACAATCCTCATCGACAAGCTTCCCAGTTTTTGTTAGCAGCTCCGTATAGGCACCGCTTGGCAACTCAGCAACACATTCAAAGTAGAAACGCGTAGATAGAAAGAGCACCGTTTCGGGCCATCGTCTTCTATAGAAGATCGTACAAATTTACAAATAAAATAACAACCGCGAGACAGATCAAAGAGTTCAGCCTCCGCCATCTTCAGAGCGCAATATTGACTCAGCAGCGGGGGCCGTTCCCTCCCACAAAGTTCGCTTCCTGGCCTGTATGGGGAGACACAAAAGTCAACAATCAGCGGTGTAGCGTACGCCCTCCCGTCTCGTTCGCCATGTCCCTCAGCACTCGTCATCAGAGCTCCAGAGAGAAGCGTACATTGCCCGGGGAGGCACGGATGAACCATCCATGTGTCTCGGGGTCTGTACGCTGCGACGCCACTGCACTATATACGTAGCGTATACACGGCCTCATTGGCGACGCGGGTTGCAGACGGAGCGGCGCAGGAAAAAAAAAAACGGAAACGTGCGAGCCCGGTGCGCAGGAATTCCGGAGTCTTCCTCCTCCGGAACTGTCCTCTCTCACTTCCTCCTTTGTTTCCGACTTGCTTCCGGCCCGCTTTCTCCTCCTCATCCTCAGCCGTTCATTTCCTACCGGCATCAAACGCGCCGCACACTTCGCCTGCCTCTTCTCCATGCGCTGCCTACGCACTCTCTCCCCGCACGCCTGTGTCTAAAACGAGGTTCGTGCGTGATTTTTTTTTTTTTTTTTGTGCGCCGTTGCACCCAGTCTTGGAAATCTCCGTTCCTGCTTCCATCTCGTCTCGTTCCTCTCTTCTTACTGTCTCCTTCTTTTCGCGAATCCATTTTTCGTGAGTTATTACTCCTCAATCGTCTCTTCCCGCTGACTCGCTTTGTCCGCATTGTTCGACGAGGCGGGCAAACAGCCAAGCAGTAACTCCATTCTGCGCTCTTCGTGATTTCGTCCTCTCTTACGCTATTTCTTTCTTTCTTCTCCAATTCCCGATTCGCGTGCCTTCATCAACAACTGCCTGCGAGCGGCGCTTCATTTCTGACCTTGTTTTCTATCCTCTTTTTCTCTCCTTTTCTTATTTTATAGAAAATTTACTGTCTGCTAATACGCCACGTCTGCCTCGTTACAGTCGCTGCTGCTGCTCCGAGCCTTCTTCTTTTTCGTTTTTTGCTCTTGTTCTTCACTTCTTTCAACCTGGCTGAATACGCTGACTCAGCCGTGGTGCAGCCGTGGTGCAGCCTTCATCTCGCGTTCGTTCCATCTTTCACGAGAGAAACAATATCTGGCTTCTTTTGTTCGTGCGCGGATCCCTTATTTCCAGCAGCTCCTCCCCAACGAGGGCGCTCTGTAAAACTTGGCACAAAAGGCCGCCATTCGTCTCTCCTTCGTTTTGAGGCGCGTGACAAAGTCTTCGGCGCCGCGCGCAGCCATTCGTTATAAAAGTTCGTTTCTCAAGTACCCTCTTTCATGGCGCTCCAAGTTTGCTTTCTCTTACTTCTTTTGTATATTGTCAAACTCGATTGCAGTCTTGTGTTCAGGGCTTGTCGCTAAGTGGCGCTTTTTCTTTATTTGCTGGCTCGATCGCTGGCTATTTTTTATGCTTTCTTTCCTTTAAACCGAGTGCCGTGCCCTGCTTTGAAGTTGCCTCAAGCTTGCTAGATTATCATTACGGCTTCCGTTCCTTTAATCTCCTGGTGCTTTTTACGTTCGGCGGCGTCGTGGCATCGCATGCACGGTGTCTCAATTGTTATTTGATGTTATTATCACTACTTGCGCCACGTTTTTCTTGTATTGGCCCCTCAAGCTTTGAGTGCGGCCATCAACACCACACATTATATATATATATATATATATATATATATATATATATATATATATATATATATATATATATATATATATACTCACGCACACACACGTGTGTGTGCGTGTGTGTGTACGTGTGTGTGTGGTGTGTGTGTGTGTGTGTGTGTGTGTGTGTGTGTGTGTGTGTGTGTGTGTGTGTGTGTGTGTGTGTGTGTGTGTGTGTGATCGAAATTCTTCGAAATATTCGGATACTGTGACATCCCGTTGGACGGCGGGAACACAATCAAAACAGCGACCTTTCAGTCTTCTCTTCAGCCTGAAAGGTCGTTAGCCTTAAAGACTGCCGGGATCACATCTGAGCTGCATCGGCCCTGGAATGTCACCGTTTCGACTGCGTTCCCGCCGTCCAACGGGTTGTCACAGAGTCTTCGAAAGAGGTCACGTCAGCTGACTTTCAAGGAGCCTTTGCAGCGTGGGAATCGCGCTGGAAGCGGTGTATCGACGCCCAAGTGGAATAGATTATTTTAAAGAATTTAAATAATATGTACCGGTCGGATAAATAAATTCTTCTTAACAGAACCAGCCTCATTACTTTATGGACAAACCATGTGTAGGCCAGCCGTATTCGCTGCAGTGCATAACGTCCATCGAAGATTGTTGACCAATATAGTGAACCTTTCACTACAGCAATTCCCGTAAGCGTGTCGCACTTTATCGTATGAACCGCATTAATACGACGCTAACAGAAGCGAAGAAAGTACACGCGTCAAGAATTCCAAAACATAGAGGACGTCTGGTGCGCGGAATAGCGTAGCCCTTGCGACCAGACACCTCAAAAGAAAACAAAAAAAAAGACTGATGTTAACGCATTGTAGTGCTCGCATTACAGGGCACTATTAATCGACTTTATAGCTGAATACGAGGCTTTTATCACGCTTAACTTGAAAGCGTCGTCGTACATCGGCACAAAGCAACGATTTGAGAATACAGATAAAACCATGTCCGGAAACACGGACGCGACAAATACCAGGAAGTGGGCAGGAGTGAGCACCGAGAAAGGCTCGCAATTTTTTTAGAGCACTTCGTCGGTGTTGAGGGCACGTGCAGAAGGAAACAGATATGAGTGGAAAAATATTGCGTAACTCGGGCATTCGCTCTTGCCGGCTCTATGTTAACGCTATACTAGAGTGCTACGTGTTGCAACGAACCATTTTACGCTCTCCCGCGCTGCGATGAATTTTTTTTTTCGCCAGACCAGAAGCGCGGAGTTAGGGATAAGGCAGGGCAGGAAACAACTTTCAACACCAGGCTTCTAAGTGAATATGAATAAGGAACTATACTCGGTTAGAAGCTAAGAAAAAATGTAGGCTCTGCCAACAGAGCGACGGCGAGCTTGCCATTTACCTGTGAAAGACAGTCGGTTTAGCTGGTTCCCGCTCGAACCGTAAGCACTCTTTTTTTTTTTGCTAATGAAAATACTTCGCATATTAAGAGTCAAAGGTTTGTCTTTAATACCTAAAACATTACGTTTGGTTGAGCAGCGATGTCAGAATCCCTGACGAAATTTAGTAGGACGTTCAAGTTGTCTGTATTGGAAATTCGACGATTCGAAACGTTCGAGAAGTGACTGAAGTCACGAAAATGAGTAAGCGCTATTGGATGGAGCATTTATGCAAATTCTCTGTGGGAGGGCCAGCGATGGCTATGCGCGGAGCTGACATTCTTTTCTGCATTGTTCGCAGAGATCCTGGACAGTGGGAAACGTTTTTATCAGGCTAGTCTGTTAGTGGCGTAAAAAACACAGACAGCTACTTTGGATGATATGAATGAGACCTTTCATTTCTCCCTCTCCTTCTCTCGCAATGCTCGATTGTTTTTCTCGCTTAAGCAGCACGCCCACGAGTTGAACTCTATCTTAATTTAATTTTTTCATCGCTCCTCGTGAGACCAAAACTATTCAGTTTACCTCTTTCAGCTGTTAGGCAGCGGTATGCGCGCCCCCAGCAATATTTTCTGCCCCCCTCCCATTTTTTCCTCTTCTTTTTCTTGTTATTTTTTTTCATCAGTCGACCTTATTCCTGTCACAGGTTTCGTACGTCGGCGTTGTCCAAGCAGCGCTGACGCCGCGCCTTGGCTCCAACGCACGTGACATCGGCGAGTCGCTTGTGTCGCTAGACCTATACAGCTGGAGCAGAGACCAGCGCGTGTTGGCGCGACAATTCGCGCCCCGCGCATCTCGTCGGAATTTAATATCGAGAGCCCAATTCGAGATTCGCTCGCGGCGCCCAAACGCGCAACAGGAGCACGCGCGCGAGCACTGCCCTATTGTATATAGTGAGGCAGAATCAGCAGCAGTAAAAGGGAAAGGCAAACGGTGACCCGGAATTCGAGTGGGCAGAGCCACCGGAGTCGGCATTAGCATATTTCAAATATAAAGCAATCGGATCACGTCACTCTTCCGGCAGGTTTTTTTTTTTTTCGTTATTCCTTCCTTTTCTTTACTGGGGGTTTCTCGATTTCGAAGGGTTGCGGTACTTGTGATCGATCCCGGGCCGTCCGTTTCCGAGTTACGAATGCATAGGTAGGGTCGCGAAGTGTGACCCCGTATAAACACCGATCCGACGTCGCCAGACGGCTTCTCCTTGCCCGAGTCTTGAGTCAAAATCGGTCTCGACAGAGCAACAGCCAGAGCCCTACGACCAGAATGCATAATACCCTTACTCAAAGGGTTCCTTTCTATGCCAACCCTTTGGCAAAAGCAAGCTCTACCAACTTAATCTAAACGGAAATCCACGAAGAAACTGGGTAATCAAACTGACTAAATTGTTACATTTCGCGAAATAGCTACTTCATTTTCTAACACTACCGAGCAGTCGCAAGTATGCCCCCTAATATTATCTCAGCTTCAAGGAGAAGACTTTCACTTTACAACGACCGTTTGATTAGGGAGGCGGTGAGTATATAACAAGGGGAACATATCGAAGTTGTGTTTATATTGGCAGACAGAACACAGGGGAACGTGTCTAAATTGTGTGTATAGCGGCAGATGGAACATAGGGGAACATGTCTCAATTCTGTTTATAGCAACAGGTGGAACAAAGGGGAACATGTCTAAATGTGTTTATAGCGGCAGTAATAAAAGTAAACATGTTAAATTGTGTTTATAGCGACAGGTGGAACAAAAAGGAACATGTATATATTATGTTTACAGCAGCAGGTGGAACAAAGAGGAACATGTATGTATTGTGCTTGCGGCAGGTGTAACAAAGGGAATATGTCTAAATTGTTTTTATAGTGACAGGTGGAACAAATGGGAGTATATCTAAACTGTGTTTATAGCGGCAGATGCGCCGAAGCTTTAAGAGATTACCACTACGGATTCTATGAAATCGCACTGTGTCAGACAGGAAATGTCAACTTAAAGGAACGTTTGTGATAACGGTCGAAAGGAATCCGTTACTAGTTGTAAAATCTCGGCGTAAAATTAAGCGACAGACAGCTGTCGGTCGCGTAGTCTCAGAAACTGCTGCAGAACTACTTCAAGAATATCAGGCAAATAGCTAAAGTTTCTGTCATATTTTAAAATAAAATTGTACTTAGGTTACGCGGAATAGTTGGTAAAATAAATGTGCAGTGTTTAAATTATTATGTTTTACACGGATAATCTATGCGCGCTGTGCTATTTTTACTCGGCGAATACGCGATACTCAAATCGGCATACAAAAACGAGCGCCACGGCTGGATAACCAGGGCCCGTATTCCCTGACGGTATCTCGCGTCAGAGAACTTACCAGATGGCTGGGGTTCAGGCGCCAGCCGCTAATCACAACAGCAGCCGACGCGATAACGATATGGCCACTTTGAGGGGTGGCTGATCGCCAGACGCTCAGCATGAAAAAGAAGATAAATTTTTTGAACGTGGGCTCTGCTGTTACGACATCTGCATACGCACAGAGTGAGAACTGCGTTGGGAGAACACTTGAAGAGAGAAAGCGAAAACGAATAGATCAGAGGTGAATGACCTTTTGCCGCTGTCTAATAAGATCGAGCAGGATTCCATGAACGATGCCAAACGGGGACTCGCGAGAATTTGAAGCTATATTGAACCATGACTCAGGCAAGCAATACTGTATATACACTAGTAATAAAGAAAGGTATAACAGTAAAAACCGAACTTTTAGGTCATCAAGACATTAGAGTTAATTGCGTCGTGGTTCGTCGAGCCGTCGGCGGTTATAGGTTAATTAATGTAGTTAAATATAGGTTTTCACGGTTGCAGCTCCTGTCGATTTCGGGATAAATGAGGACATCAAAGAAGCAGGCATGAACTGACAAAATAATGTCTGATCTTATACGGAAAGTGGCAAAAATCTCTGAAATTATCAAAACGCGAAAGCGAGGAACGGCTCGCTGCACTGTTATTTTACCAACGTTGCCTGTATCGAGTCGCTTTTTCTGTTTTTTTTTTTCACGTGTTTCATATCTTCTAGACGAATTTGCGATCCTTGAAGAATTTCGATAATGACAATTTTACGAGAGAAAAAAAAAAGAAATCACACCAAACCATTTCAACGCACGATGCTCATGCTCTCCAAAGAACTTTACATACGAACATTTTCTGCGAACGTTGTTGCTTTTTGGAAGTATATGTGTGACAGCGAATAGCTATATACTCTTTACGAGTATAACATGTTCACTATCTTCTCGCTTCACCATCTGAATATTAAAGAACCTGCAAGGTGCACTAACCGTGGCTTCGTCCTAGTGACATAATAATGAAAGGTCAGCAACGACAATATATTGCTTAATTGAATAACTAATCTCCGGAGTTCTCTTTCTTTTAAAAATAAATAATAAGCGACATGCGAAAACCCAAGTCAGTTTTTTTTCCCAGGACCCATGATCAGACGCACTAGTAAAAACCGTGATGTCAAAAACAAGTTTTATACATCTCAAGACGCTCTTTTCCCTAAGATATTCCATTCAACAACGGCACACTTTGTGTAAAGACTTTTCTTCTCAACACGGGAAAGAAGAAAAAATAAACACCCACGAATAGAAAGCGTGACGCCATACGCATTTGTGTTTTCACAACGCAGTCAAAATCTTCTCATAGCCAAGATCTAGTCAACGATATAGTCAAGGAAATTTCATCAGAACTTCATACTTCGTGCAGGCGCCCGGCTGAATAGCGTCGGACTGCGAAATACTTCAAATCATCTTCCCTCTTTTAGCAGGAATTTCTTAGTTTTTCATTCTCAACCTTCGCGTTCCGATTTCATTTTTGCCATAAGCGCCCGGCTTTCCAAGGAAATAATCTCGATAAAAAGACAAGTTATACTAATGAGAGCCGCTGCTATCGACACCGCCATTCCTCGAACCGCCCACTGACTCAACTCTACAAATGCGCTTCCCGCTTCGATTGACGCCGCAAGTCGAAAAGTAAGTGACGGAATATCGTTAACGAAACCGACTAACGTTTTAAACGGCGATGATTGATTATGTGACAAAATGTTATCCTAACTTAACTGTTACTATACATACAAAACCCCACCGTGGAGTCTACCTAATCGGCGCATATTTCATCAGGCCGGCAATGCGAAGCGACAGCAAAAATCTACAGAAGAGAACGTGAGAGAACGAAAAGTGCATTCCAAAAAGCAAAAGCTAGCACTACGAAAAGGGCACGGCAGCCATTCTATGTATGCAGACGAGTCAGCACGCAGGCCGACGAGAAGTCACGCGCTGTACGTCAAGCAGAAGTAGCGAAAAAAAAAGCACTAGTTTGCGAAGGCACGGAAAGGGCAAGCGCCAGGATCATGCTCCGGTGTCGTTCCATAGTCGGCGAGCCTTTGTAATAAGCAACGGCGAAGAGGAACACACGATCATAACTTCATTCGTCTAGGTGTGCGCGAGATGGGGATGTGAGATGGAGGTGGCGGTGCGAGGAGGGAGAAGGGGGGGGGGAGGCGTCGGAATTTTCTGATTTGCTTTGCGAGAGAGCTGCCGTAGTCCCAACGTGAGCTTCTCGTCGCCAGCACCGCTCTCGCTGCCTCTGCATTTTGGCACTTGCACTTCGCCGCCGCATCAAGAAAAGGGGCGAATTATTCCGCTCATTTCCGCCGGGTATCTTCCTTTCTTTTTCTTTCGCTCGCTCTCCTGGCTTTCATCGGTTGCGCTGCGCGCGCACACAGCTCAAGCGACAGCAGCAGCGGCGTTGTTTCCTGATCGCCAGGCGCTCACGGTTTCTCGCTTCGGCGGAAGTGCGAGAGCTGCACCAGCGAGCGTTGGGGAGTGTTCTAGTACTATACGTGGCCGTCGCCTCCCGCCTGTCTCTTTCGTGTCTCGAATTTTACTTTATTCTGCGCTTCTCTTTACTTTCTTTTTCGTTGCTCGTGGATCTGCCCATCTACGTGGGAAGCGACCCTTTTGTTCCCGACTGGGGAAAAAATGTGCGCGCGTGCGGCGTTATTAGAAGGGGGATTCAGGGACGTCGTCACTCCACGTACGCGCGGCCCAGAGCGGCGGCCTCTCAGAACCGCTCTGATGGACGGGCGGACTCGTCCCAGCCGCCGGAGTGGAGCTCAAGCGCTGTCCAGGCCCTAGTAGTCCCCTCTCACATCTCTTTCCTTCTCTTCCTCTCTCTTGCTCTATACTTACGTTCGTCAAATACGGCCACGTTCATTTCGTCCACTTCTGCTGCCTAACGCGTCGGAAAAGAACGCGTGGAGGCGCGTTGAAAGGGGAAGCGTGGCTGGGCGTTCCTGCGGATGAGAAAGTCTGCGGCATAGTGAATGCGTGTGCGAAAGTTATGCCCGAAATTACCGGGCCCCCATTTTTGCTTTGGGTGTTTTCGTTCTCGTCTCGTCGTTGGAGGTAGCAGCTACGAGGAGACGCGCAAGCTCGAGGTCGTTCGAGATCGCACAGCAACAGAGTCCAACTTTCACATGGCCCACCACCGCCTTGTCAGTATACTTTTATGACAGCGGAAATGTGAATGGCACACCTCCTTGATTTTGCGACGTCCGTCGCATCTGTCCATGAACTGAAAACCCACGGGACTTTCTTCGAGCGAGCAACGACTCAAATTATGACGTCATCATGTGACATCACCATATCAACGAAACTCATGACGTCATGATGATGTTACATGATGACGTCACCAACTGACACCGTCGATTGCTCAAAGAAGGACCGATACCAGAGGCACTGCAGTGTTGCATGCAACACTACGTGAGGTGCAAAGAGCTTCAGTGGAGCGGTACACCTTTCGTACGTGTTTTGCTACGTCAGTCGAGTCTAGGCGCTGCGTTGGCGCGGTCGTGCGTGGCAAGTGTGCGTCGACCGCGCATCGTGAGAACGCCCGAGAAGTGTTACGACTGGGGGTTAGCGGCATCCCACCACTGCCACCAGTTGTTACGACCGGGGGTTAGCGGCATCCCACCGCTGCCACCAGTTGTTACGACCAGGGGTTAGCGGCATCCCACCACTGCCACCACTTGTTACGACCAGGGGTTAGCGGCATCCCACCGCTGCCACCAGTTGTTACGAGCGGCGTCGTTGGCCGACGCGGAATCAGGGGGTATCGTGGAGCTGAGCGGCGGGAGTCGTACCGCAGGCCCAGGGGTCCAGAACAGCAGGAAGCCGAGGCGGAGAGACCGGCGTTGAGGAAAACTTAACAGACGTTTATTTACATCATAGAGGATAGGACCGTAAGAACGACATCTAGTCCGATCGATCCGTCTCGAGCAGACGCTCTGCTGCTCCTTAAATACGCTTCATTTCCAAGATAGGGAAACTCCTTAACTGCAAATGTCTAATCACAAACGTGCATGCCTTTGAAGCTCCATAACTAGCAAACGTCCAATCACAAACATGCATGCCCTTGGATGGTCCGTCTCTTCGACACATAGGTCACCGCCCCCAGGATAGCAATGCCAGGGACCACTGCACTCTCACTCTCCACGTCCGACCAGTTCGGAAGAAGGGGGGGGGGGGGAATTTCACTTCGGGGAACTGAAAATCCTTTTACGAACAAAGGCACCAGCTTTCACCAAAAACACACTCGTTGCAAATACGCGTTCCCCGGAGGAGACCCGCGCGTAGCTGCCAGCTTCCAGCCGAAGCGCCCAGTTCAGGGAAAAAACGGTAGGTGTAGGTGACAAATCCGTTCTCCGAAATGAGGGGGGGGGGGTCCAAGAAGCGGGAAGACTCCTTTGGGGACAGCTGGCCCAGGACCCTCGCATCTGCTTTGTAACAGGAGCAGCGCGCTTATGAAGAACGCCGATGAGAGCAGAGACGGGAGCGCGCGTCCATCAGCTCCGCTGGTGACCCACCTTCACAGAGTGGAATGGTTCCACCTTTTATTGGGTTTGTGACGTGTTCTTCGTTTGGAGATGCAACGGTTTGCTAAGGAAATAAAGGTTATGGATTCAATTGGCTGAAGACGTAACATTACGTCCGATAGACGAAGACGTTGCCGTGTCATCGCGAATGACTGTTATAGAAACGCGAACACCGAAAATAGAGGGCTGTCTGCTTGACTTCAGAACCAAAGCACTTAAATTCCCAAGATGCGGTCGTGATCGGTATACCGAAGACACTAAGACGCGTCGAGCTCCTCAGCCAGGGCCAGTTTTTCTCTATCGGTTCGGTTACCGAAGAATTCGCTTCGCCAGCACATGATTTGGTCGCCACCTGAATTTCTTTCCTTGGTGACGTCAAGTTCCATTACTTCTATTCATAGGCGTGCGCAGGATTCCCCATTAGGGGGGGCAAAGGTTCGTCGCAGCGCCCCCCCCCCCCCCACCCAACTAAGTCAATGTATGGGGCAGATTTGGCGCCCCCCCCCCCTCTTAGGTGAATAGAAGGGTCAATGTACGGGGCAGATTTTGCGCCCCCCCCCCATTAGGTGATTAGGGGGGCGGCCGCCCCCCCTGCCCCCCCCCCCTGTGCGCACCCCTATGCTTCTATTAAAAGCTAGACCAAGGTGGCGAAAGTGCAAGAGCCATCTGATGAAGGCTTCCAGTGGCACCCATGGCAGTGGAAGCGTGCCTGAAGGTCAAACGAAAAGCATGAAAGCAATGAAAATAATGCAAACGACGGCAATGTCAGGACGGCAACATTAGTCAATGACGGCTAGACGATGACAGTGAGATAGCTCATATGTTCGCCATGAACAAACCGACCCGAGTCAATTCAACTCAGCTCGTTTCTCTTTCTAATGAAGGTGAAGCTGCGCCTTGGTAACAGTTCTCTTTTCATATTGAGCCAATGGTCCCCGCCATTCACCTCGACGACAGCGCTGTGTGTAAAAGTAATCGTTCCCATTTACGCAAACATGTGTCTCACGGCAAGGCAGATCCACTGCGCGATATATACTTGCCCTCATTTGTACCCCTTACATCACCACCGCGCGCATGTGACAACATCACGACCAACGCTTAAAAATATGTCTGCAGCACGCTGCCAGCCTACTTGTCCACGCCGAAACGTGGTCCGCTCATTTGTTTCGCAGCAGTGCGTCGTTACAGATTCTGCCACAACCTTGTATTCTAATAAGATAGCATTGTTGATGTAATGTTCCATGATTTTTTTTCTTTTTGTCGGCGTCAGTTTGCCTGCCTGCTAGACAAGAATCCCAAAGTGCACAAGTATAAGCCACGATGAGCGAACGGCGTATGCGTGCGTGATTTTTTACCTATCTCCCATCTGATATGTGCCTCTACATGTGGGCCGGTTGCTGACACGGTTGTCTTCGGACGCAACAAGCGGTACCTGGGTAGCAATATGCAGAGTACCATTAGGAGCACAACCCTCTTGGTGTCTCTTTTTCTCGGAGTTCTCGGGCCGGGTGCCCCCTGCTTGGTCCTTTCCATCTCCACCTATAACATGTAGGGACCTCTAAGTGGAACTTTATCTGTAAAATGCACTTCAATATTGCAATATTTCCTCGATCGACCCGCTATAGTCGGCACGCCTTCTGAATAAGCTCTACATATGCGCTGGTTGCGGAATCTGTTCCATGTGGCATTTTGAGCAGTGAAAAGACAAACGATGCTTCGATATCGTCAGTGCGAGAAATATAGGTCACCAAAAGCACAGCCGCTGCTATGAAGAAAGCTTCTCAGTGTGCCTCCCTTCCCGGAGTTTCTGGTACGGTGTGCCCGCTTGTTCGATCTGATCGCCGGCAAAGTGAAGTACAGACCAGTCCCATTTCCAGCATTGGTCCACTGTAAACGCATGACATATAACTAGGGCTCCGTGTTTTCGGTGTTTATATTTCTTGAAAATCGGCAGGTGTTTATCGGAGTTTATGTTTTTGGAAGAAATTAGGCGTTTATTGGAGTTTATTTCTCGTGAATCGCCAAATCTCCGAAATTCGGAGTTTTGCAATATTCTCAAGACCCCAAAATTTTAGATCAATTCATATCTGAATACTAAAACATCAAAACGCCCGAAGCACATTTTATTTTTTCTAGTAGGTTTGAACGCACAAAAACATACATGCACAAGCGAGATGCTTGAACACAAAACACCTGTATTTGTGAGTATAACAACGTCAGCTTAAAGCTTATTGTAAAACACGCAAGCATACTTTGCGAGGTTGCTGTCAGTGATCGAAGCGCGCTCCTTTCGATTGACCACTCTCGGCTTTGAAAATGCCCTTTCAATGTTAGCGCTAGAAACAGGAAGCGCGAGAAAGCACAGGCCACTGGACATTGTGAAGTCTCCAAAACGATAAGGTTTCAACAATGTTACATATTTCATAGCACTGACAGTTCGCAAAAACACTCAGGAGCTGGTTCATGTCATCAGTTTCAAGAAGTACTAATTGAAAAACAGGCGCATAGGTTTGGAACGCGCAGGGCAGCTCATGCTTCACATTTGGATTCACAATTTGAACACAGTACCAAAATGATTATTTGCTGTACTGAAGTTCATCGCACAGGTTCCTATCAGATGTCTGTCTCCACTTTTCGGCGACGGCAGCGTAGTATCGTGAATGTTTGCGACAGTCGTTAAGCGGTCATTCTCATCAAGGAGGTCGAACAGACTTGTGGCATCTGATGCGAAGACCTCGGTTGAATCGCGCCATTGACTGATGAGTGCGTGCAAACGAACCCTCAGTATGGGATAAACTTGGTGTGCCAGGGTACCCTCTGCCTCAAGTTCCTTAATGATTGAGAGCACGGCACACGAATTGGTCTTCAGAAACCTCATCTTAACGAGCAAGTCGGGTACAGCTTCAGGCGATGAAAGAAGACTCTTGAGCTTCTCACACTTCGTTCCCTTGGCTTTGTCGCTTCCTAAGAAAAACAAAATGGCGCGCCAGTAGTCCAAAATATCTTCCAGAGTTTCATAAAAAGAGAACCACCTCGACGGACATACGGTTTTCAGCGACTTCAAGGACATGCCCATGACCAAGCACACAAGACCAAGCTTTCGGCGCAGCTCCCGCGACGACTTCAACAGGGCAGGAAAGTGCAGAACAAAATCTTGAACTACGTTAAACAAGCTCGTCCTGATTCCATCCTCCAGAGCATTGTTGGGTAGGTGGCGCGGATCTTTGAAGTGAAGCGCCTTGATTTCGGGGTTGGAGAGTTGCAAGTCCTTGTGAAGCTTCTGCATGTAGGAAGCTGAGTCGGAGCACAATACAGCTACATCGCTCAATACAGCTACGCGCGGTAAACTTTAAATCGGTCAAACCAGAAGATGTATCAATGAACGCTTAGAACTTGCCCTTTCGATAAAGAACAGAACCAGTATAATAAAATGATTGGCGAGT
The DNA here is from genome assembly GCF_013339695.2 of Rhipicephalus sanguineus. Classification (NCBI taxonomy): domain Eukaryota; kingdom Metazoa; phylum Arthropoda; class Arachnida; order Ixodida; family Ixodidae; genus Rhipicephalus; species Rhipicephalus sanguineus. The sequence continues at coordinate 119,552,515 of NC_051178.1, forward strand.
TCGTGTTGGTCCAGGTCATATTGGCCCTTGAAAGCGGAGTTTATCGGATAAATCCGAATCGTCAAAAATTTTACCGGTGAATGTTTATCGGATTTTTTCGGATAAAACCGAAAACACGGAGCCCTACATATTACTGCTGGAGATGGGTTCTACCTGCAAGTTTTTGACATGCTGGGCAATGCTCGTGCGCAGCCAACTTAAGCTGATTTTGAAGGTGAATTATCGCAGCAAAGATTTGTTTATCCCCCCCCCCCCCCCATCTTTGCCTATATATTACTGATTCACATTGATGATGATATATACAGATGATGAAGATGCACAAGTGATGATGATATGTAAAGAGGAGGAAGAGTCATTCACTTTTCGCGCTCACACTCTGTATATCTCTAACGGTGTAAAAATAAGATGAACTGCGTGTCTTGAAAGTGGGATTATTGTACTATTAGCGGTCGAATTTCTAGAAATTACTTCCTAAATGTCGCCATGCTACATAGTGTATTGTGGTGACTCGAAGGATTGTTAGCATAAGTTACCTTTTTTTTTTTTCTTAAACATTAACGTTCTGCATGCCTTAATAGTTCCAGGTACCTTCTTTTTCAAGTGAAATAGTTTCCTATATGTGCGCACTGGTGAACATTTCCAGATGTTTGGTTAGTTTTCGTGTACCAGTACGTTAGCCTTCTCCTTTAATTTCTCCTCGCCCCACGCCAGTGCCATCGGGACCCGAGAGCAAGTGAACTCGCGAATACATGCGACGTTTGAAGGGGTCTAGGACTGGGCGTGTTCGGTACAGCATTGACGAGACACACAGATGAGAAGCGCAAATGGGAACCCATCTGCCTCTACGTGGAAGTGAAGGAGTCAATTTCGCTGCACGTGCGCTCTTGCCCCGATATACTGCCGCAAATAGCGTCGTTGGCATGGCAGCTGCGACACGCAGTGCCTGCTTAGTCGGGCGAACGTCTTTCTTTCCTCCATCTCTGCTTATACGGTGCGAACGATGGCGTGTTCCCTGCCATCCTTCGATCCTTTCTTATATACACCGACAGAGACCGAGCCCGGCGCGTATGGACTACGACAGCCTTCAAACACGAGTCCCCCGCCTCAGCGCCCGTTTCTCACCGTCCTCAAAAACTGTCGCCGTGAGCGTTATATATACACGCGCGCTCCAAACGTCCTTGCTGCAAGCTCCACGGCAGCTGCCGTATAACAGCAACCCCCACCCGCGGGGCACTAGTTCTCAATCTAGAACGGCGCGCTTGACGTTATGCGAAAAGCGTGGTCGCACGCGCGCGCTCCACGCCCCAAGTTTGTTTCTTTCTTTTCGTTTTTTCTCGCTCGACCGTTTTGTTTGTTTAGTTTTCCTTTTCTTCATTATCGTTCCCAACGTGCCAAACAGGCCTGGTGGCGCGCGCGCGAGCGTTCGCGGGAATTGCTCAAGGAGACCGGAGGCTCGTTAATTACCGGTGGCACAGTGGTCATTCATGAGGACAAGCTCTCTGCGGCGCAAAAGCCGCGCGCATTCCATTCGAGCGCGCTCGACGGCTGGTGGCTGCCCGGCGATTAATCGCCCTCCCGGCCACCACCCAGCCGTAGGCGACGAAATAAGGCCCCAACCTAGCCGCCGGCTCGGACAGTCGCGGCGGCGTATGACGATGCATAGGGTTACTCGCGGGACGCGCTAGAACGAAAAATACCTCGTGCTCCTACCACTTCGAGCTTACCAAAGCGTCTTCCGGTTACTATAGTTTCCCTTTCGTGGGCTATTTTTTTTTCTGGAGGTCCGATCGTTAGTGAAATAAAAGCCAGAGTGAAAATTTAAACTGATTTATTTAGAACATTTAGGTACACATACCAGCTACCTCTCTGCGTAGTAGCCCTTTCGATTTAGACATTAGTCGTAGCATGGCACCAACTTTCCTATTCGCGAATAATTTGAGCCAATACGCCACCTAGCGGAAAAAGCGCGAAACATGCTATTGAGGTTTATGTAGCGGACGACATTCATTTTCGCACGTGCAGTAGCGGCTCTGACGGATGGATTCGTCGTCAGCAAAGAAAAAAAAAGTGCGTTGCGAAGCAGTTTTTCTGCGTTTCGATATGCACGTCAGCGAGGCGGAAAGGCGGGATAGTATCTATTCATGAGTTTCCGTTTTTTTTAGTATACCGTGAAGAACGACTTAAATACCCAACCTCCGCATCAGCAAAGTTACTCCGACGATGGCTGTTTGTTCTCGGCACTTCAGCAACAAGTATTACGCCGCAGCACTAAAAATTTGTTGCACTCTTTGAACGGCCAACGAATCCTAAGGATAACACAGCTGGAATAAATCGGAATCGATTCGTGGGAACGTCACGAAGCGATACAAGCTACGAGAGACGACGTAGGGGAGGGCACCGAATAATCTCGACCAGCTGGGGTTCTGAAATTGCACAGTACGCGTGCATCTAGCATTTCATCCCATCAAAATGCGACCGCCGCAACTGGGATCGACACCGCGTCTATCGCGTCAGCATCCAAGCACCGAAACCACTGTGCCACAGCGGCGGGCAAAATCGAAATCTTCGTAGTGTTGATGTCAGCGTGCTTGCTGCGTGGCGTCAAGGCAGGCCTGAGATGCTTGCTATATTATGACGTATAGTAGCTTTGAGCCTTGCTCTTTAGATGTTGCGCGCTCGATTTTCTTGATTTGTGGTTACGCGTAAGTGGTATAGCAAACCTAATCTAGTAACGCTGGTATAGCCTCCCTGATGTCTCATCGTAGGGTACAGGCAGCAGGAAGGGGCCAATTTGCACCAACCTATAACGATACACTGCTGTAGCAGCAGGTAAGCAGAAGAATTTGCGGGCACCACAATTCCGCTCACGTATGCGGATCAGCTGACACACACACGCACAAACAGGCAAGTCAATAAGGCTCTGCGCATTGCAAGAAATGGTGAAGAAGTCTCCTGCAATCATTTCTTCAGCAGTTAGTAGTGATTTCTCTCCGCCTCTTCTTGTACATGAAACGTTATTTCGCTCGGTGGACCATCACTGCCTCATTCTTTGGATTTTAACAAATTATACAAGGACGCCACGAAGTAACTGGTTGACAAAGTAGCTGCAAAATGCTGACGTGTCGCCGTGATGCTCTAGGCAATCAGCATTTGATAAACGATACCCGCCGGCAACTACCGAGGGCGTTAGCTCACCTACCTTCAAAACACTGTCCAACAGTTTGTCTGCCTTGCTGATCGACACGACCCGTGACAGCGCAGCAGAACTTACCTAGCAGTAGATGAGAACGGCTAAAATGCGTTTGCACTTCGCTAAAAAGCCAGCAGTGCAGGATATATAATAATATTATCCGGGGTTTAACATCCCAAAACCACGATGTGATTATGAGAGACACCGTAGTGGAGGGCGCCGGAAACTTCGATCACCTGGGGTTCTTTAACGTGCAGATAAATCTAAGGACACGGGCCTCAAGCATTTTCGCCTCCATCGAAAATGCAGCCGCCGCCAGCAGTCCAGGAGGATTGGCCACTAGAGATCACAGGCTTAACAAAAACACTTCGCAGCCGCACTGGGATTTCTTGTGCGTCCGAATTCACGCCAGACGTTTACACGAACAGTGTGACAACATTTATTTTATCGTCCATGTTGCCCTTCGCGACAACCAAAATGAGGTACTCGGCACCAAATACACTCTCACCTTCGACAAAACACCACGTTTTCACATCGCACTCTAGGAAACACGGTATTTCCAGCAGCAACGATCTGCACACGGACCTCCTTGCCGCCGCCATCTTTGCCTGTGTTGCCTAACTTTCCAGCGCCTCCTGGGTTTCGTTTTAGGTGCGAATACCCTCCTGGTAGAAGGCAGCCGCCTGCGCTTTCAACCAGTCTTGTACGCTGGTTTCCCTTTCTCTCTCTCTTTACTCTTCTTTCAATCTCCCCCATCCCTTTTCTCTGTGCAGGGCAGCACACAGGTCATTCTAAAGTGGTTAACATTCCTGCCTTTCCTTTCTACCCTATTTTCCTTCCTTCCTCCTTTGTACGCTGGTCTGCAGCTCGCTGTCTGAACTCCTGTCCTGCTGGCCAGCGTTTCATGTGAGCAATGATATGGTAATCAGAGGGACCTAAGCCCTCATCCCTCAGCACAGAATCACTCAGCGCAGAAACTGTGACCCGGCAATTTACTCGAATCGCCTGACCCGCTCACTGAACAAGATCATTGACTGACCCTCGCCTCTTTCCCTGTCCGCCTTCATCATGAACGTCTGTGCGTCCTGCTTCAAATTTTCTACACCCCTACCGTACTTTCCTGTCACTTATTAAAATTGTGCCGTATACGCACTACTTATTCGTCGATGAATTTCAGCCGCATTGTAACACTTAGCACGCAGAAATCGAATTACAGCGCGCGCTTCACACTTGGCGGCAGAATCTATTGCTCGAGACATGCTAAGGTGCCCTCTGCGTGCTCAGAACTGAGATGTGCGACAGGGCTGCCGTTGGGCCGATTTGAAAAGGAGTCAGAACTCAAGCTAAAAGTAGCCAAAAAAGCCATTCCAATTACTTTGTCGCCAAATTTGTAACCAAGTAGGACAGAAGCTGTGTTATATGAGTAGTTTTTCTCACTGAATAATAAATAATGCATTTTGAATACAAGCAAGACCATAGAAATAAGAGCATGATTTCTTTCTCCTCTTGCTTGACCTTGAGATCACGGATAATTGCACATAAATAAATTAGAATTGATTCAGTGCGCCTGTACATAGTTTATGTACAATATATAGATACAGAGTAATTTTGGACCATTCCAGCGAACAAGTAAAAAGGAACATAAAGCGTTGAAGCAATTTTTCGTTGACGCCGCAGACCGAACTTGATTCGGAGAGTTTACCAGTCCAGCTTCAGACAGTGAAATATGGTTGATGATGAACAGCCCAGTCATTCTGTTGCGGATCTCTCTTTTTGTCAAGTTCACACGAATACACGCGCTGTGGATTGAAATTAGAAGCTTGTGAGTAGTACCAGCATAAATGGCGAGCACCGTGAGCAGCGTGCTGGACACGCATTTGCCATCATGCACGCAATTCCGCCACTCCGTATTTGGAGGCATGCCGCGCGTTGCGTCGGGATGGCTCAATGCGCACCAACCTGCTGGTGAAGGGAGGAAGCGCGTGCATCGTCGGACGCGACAGAAAAGCTTCGAAACATGGTGTTTTATCTGAAAATAGTAAGAAAAATAGCTCCTTAGTGCGCCGAAACCGAAGTTCGAAAGTAGCCGTGGAGCCAACCTACAATTTTCGTCGTCATACGGGGTCGTAAAGTAGCCAGTTTGGCGCAATGTAGCGATCAACGGCATCCCTTACCTGCGACCTCCTGCGGTAGGCGGGAGGTCGCAGGTAAGGGATGCCGTTGATCGCTACATTGCGCCATCTGAGCGTTGCGTCATCGGATTTTCACTGTGGTTCGTATTTCACTGGTGGCCAATCGGGCCTTGAAAAAAATATGCGTCGTATTTCAGCTGCATTTCCTTGGTGCGCAGTGCTCACGGATTGAAACGCGACAACCTAGGGCGAAGTAATGCACGTACTTTCCTTTCCGCCATCCTCATTTAGTGTAATGTCGGCGTACTTTCGACTAGAACAGTTACATCTGAGCAAACATCATGCACCCTAAGCAGTCAGATGGGGAGCGATTGCTTATACCAGTCCTTACACTAAAAGTTTTCAGTCGCATTTCAATTTCGCGGGCACTGTGCAGCCGGCTTCAAAAGTTTAGAGACCACTATAAGCCTGAAAAAAAACGTTGAATTTCGCAGCAATTTGTGACTCTATCGGTCGACCTGCACAGTACATGTCGTTAGGCCCGTTCAGAACAGGTCAGACATCTAAATTGAACTCTAACTTTCGAAGGCAGCGGGGAACATTGAGCTCTTTCTAGTGTCCTCACGGTCTCTAAACGTCTGCGTTCAGCTGTACTACATGCCCTCGGTACACTGCGCTTAAAATAAAATTAAAAAAAAATTAAAGCAGCTTCGCACCAGTGGTGCCAAGCCTGAAGGAAGTGCGGAACTGGGAGGCCTTCTGTGTTTCTCTTCAGTTTTTTTTTTCTTTTTTCCTTCCTCTCTTTCTTTCTTTTTCAATCTTCTCTCTGTTTTTTTTCTATCTGTTAGGTTTTTATTTCTTTCTTTCCTCTTGTCTATCTTTCTTCTACCCTTTCTTTGTCTCTCTCTCTATTTCTCGCTTGCTTCTTCTTTCTTTCTATCTTCTTCTCTCTATTTGTTTCTCTCTGTTTCTCTCTGTCTTTCTTCATTTCTTTATTTCTATATTTCTCATTCTTCGTATGCTATGCTTTACTCTCTCCCCTCCTCCTCACCCTCACTTCCTTTTCCCACCCACTTGCTATACTACAGTATACAAGGCTATGCCATTCTCTCCCAGTGTGCCTGGATAGCCGCGTGGGTAGGACGCTCGCCTTCGGATCGTGCGTACGCAGGTTCGAACCCAGCCTTGTGAATAATTCTTTCTTTCCAACAATTTGTCTCTATCTCTTTCGTTCTATCTCTGAATCTCTCTCTATATCTCTGTATTCGTTCTCTCACCCATCAGAGTTATTACAGGCCACGCCGGAGAAATCGGCGCGCACGTGTTGAGCGAAGCAGAAGAGGACGAAGACGAAGAAGAGGACGGAGAGAGCGCGTGCCGCTTATTCATGACAATGATCATTTCCGTTCACGCGTCACGGGCCAATGCTCGGCTTAAGCAGCTCAGCAGTTAAAACACGCCGAGACTCTGGAAACAGGTGCATAAGTGGACTGCGCCGGAAAAAAGAACATGCGTATATTGTGAAGAGAATTGAAACCACAGACATGAAAGAGAAAAAAAGATCAACACAAAATCGAACTTAATATCAGCTCGCACAAGCCTTTCGGCCAAGCCATATAAATTCACATAATCATGAAGTCCCCTCACATAAAGAGAGTGAAGTTAACACAAAATACAATCCAACCACGTAACGGCACTAAAGCTGACGTAAAATAGTCACATGGACACGCAATATGGTGATACATAAAGCGACCCATAACGCGACAGGGTCGGGTTAAATTACCTATGCCTTTCAATGTGCAATCTAATCCCGGTCAGGTGGAGCCGAAACAACACGCGCGAGCGCACGTGCAGCCTGTGCACTACTGCCTCGTGCGTGTGAAACAGACAGGCAGACAGTGAACTTTATTTGGGTCTTGAGAAACGCTACTTTTTTAGAGTAACGCCACGGGCCGCTCCCACGTGGGGACGGGCAGTTGAGTAGGCGGTCTTCTCCTACTCCGCAGAGCAAGTTCTCTAGACCTCAAGTGCGCGCGAAAGCTGCATTTTATACCACGCAGCCTAAGCTCTTTGACGCTGATCCTTTTTGCGCCTGAACACTATCGTTCATCTTGTATGTACGAGTTTGGCGCTACGTGTTTATACGTAGAGCTGCGTTTGCTGTCCCAGTACAGAGTTCGTTGATCTTTTGAGCGAGAGGATTTTCGCTGTTCTCGCTAACCTAAGGATGGTAAGCTTCTGCGGTAAATAAAAGAAAAGAAACAACCGAAAGGCTCACTCGGGGTCATCGCACTAAAAGCCTACTTCAGAGCGAAATTTTCAGTTTAGCAATTTTAGACTCAGTCAATGCCATGGTAACAGCTATATACAAACAAAAAATTCTCTCCTGTGCCTTTCCATTGCGAGGCACGGGAGATCGCTTTTAGAGATTACGTTAAGAAGGATTAGCCCCTGTGGAGACGCGTGCTGGTAAAGTCGCTTTGCTACGTACCGGTGGTCAAACCGTCTATACTTCATCTAGAGGTGACGCACTCTGGTGATACGACGTCCAAAACGAGCTCCACGCTTCGAAAATTCAACGTGACGATCGGGCCTTCCGCCACTCAGCGTCTTCTTGTTGAAATAGTTTATCTATATCCTTTACCAGGCCTGACGTTTCATATGGAGTCAAAGTTGATAGGACAACTAAAGTCAGAGTTACAGCTCGAGCTGAATGCAAGGTCCGCTTCTTACAGTGATAAAATGAAGTAATGGCGAAGGCGGAAAGGTGCACGATAAAAGAGAAAAAAAAACTTCCTAGGTACATATAATCTGATTGGCACATCCATGGTTCATATTTAAACCAGATAGGAATAAAACGCGATAACTGCGAAGCTACAGTTAGATGATCTCGCAGTCTTTTAATGGGCTCAGGATTCGAAGGTTACCAATAGCGAAAACAGCATGCATGCAATGGAGCTCTCGGGCGCGCCCCCCCCCCCCCCCCCCCCCACTAGGAAATACAAGTATACCACCACCTTCACTAAAGCATGCTGTTTTTTTTTTCACCTATCGCTGCACTTGGGTTTCATGCTCCTGATATTACAAGCCAAACGAGAAGCCACGCTCGAGCAAAGATGTCGATTGGATCCCAGACTGTCTCGATCAAACTTCCGTGGTCTCGATGCCCAGCTTTAGCCTTTATTAGATCTCTTCTCAATAGCGCTATTTGAATTCCTGATTTTTTTGATGAAAACGGACATCTTCCGTCGAGCAAAGTACTTCGCGATTGTCCCCGCGAAAGAAAGAAGATCCGCGGTAATCCAAGTCATCAATCAACACATGCGCTTGTGAACATCAGCCGTGCAAGCCGGACCGCTATACTGTCTCGGTGCATTTCCGCTATCATATTTCACTGAAGTCGGCGCCGGTAACGTTAAATGCTTCTCGACAGCTGCAAGACTGGAAAAGTGCAAGCCCGCCTCCGGTGCGCCCCCATACCCAAATAAGTAAGCAATTGCCCCACGGTCACTAACGCATTCGCCTAAGACGACTCGAAGGCGGAAGCCATCTTCTTTTTCTTCTCAGTCAATTGAATTTAACCCTACCCCCCACCCCCCACTCTCCCTGCTCCCACCCGAATGCTTTCTGCCCAACAAGGTTTTGCTGTGCCTCCGGGATCGGATACAGTGGAAGCTTTCCGCACCTCACATGGTTTTGTATGCCTCCAGGATCGGCCCACTTTTGACCAAGCGACGATGCCACATGATTGCGTCATCATGCGATGACATCTTTATGCGACGTCACAAATTTTGACGACCTGTGACGTCATGTGCTGATGTCATCCCATGATGAAGGTTTTTTGCATCAATCGTGTTGACGACGACGGTCACTTTTCGCGTTTGATAACGTATCTTAGGCTTTCGTCTTAATACTTTGATTTTGCATTTTGAGTGATACAGCGTGTGTAAATGATTGATCACGATATCAAGTTACAAAACGCAGGCGAACATATTTGCTAGAAAAAACCCCGAACTGTCGTCATTTAATACGTGGTAAATTTTCGCCAGAGCCAACGCTTCTCGCTGCCGGTCATTATTAGCGCCTAAGATCGAGTCAAATCTGGCCATAGCTAAAGTGCTGAATTCCTGCAATGATCTTGGAGCCAAAGTGGTCCCTTCGCATTTTCGTGCCCTGTGCTTGCACATTCCATGTAGTAACATGGATATACCAGACACCTGCGTATAATGAACTCCATCCAAGCTGCCTGTAACGTGCAACTCTACACAATAGTCTGTGCGATGCATACATTTAGCCATGCTTGCCAAGAATATAACCAAGAATGTGAAAGAAAGTACCGAAGAACTTTTCAAGGGACCTATCTTTCGCATGGTTTGTTGTCGCTTGAATATGTTCCGCCACTCAATGCGCGTTCTAATCGTATAACCATTTCAATGCGGAATGCCTTGCGGCTGATTTCATTATAGTTCTTTAGTCGCCTTAGTGCGAAAGCATGCCAAACTAGCGGCGACCGTGTCTACTTGCTGTTCACTTTGAAATGCCAAATGGCTGTTCCTTTGTGACTGGGGTGATAGTGCAAGTTAATGCACGAGGCGATATTGAGGCTTTAGCTTCGCGTCAGTTTGGAAAGCACTTGGTCTTTTATGGAAACAAGTACAACACACAAAATCGTCTAAGTTCTCTTAAGTGAGAGAAAATACACTCATTTGGCAGGAAATTTTGTAAGACTGAGCACCCTCGCTGCTGTCGCCTTGTTCATCTAAACTTTCTGAATGCTACTTGTCTCCTCTTTGTCTCGATGGCTGGCGTTAGGGAAATAATAGTGTTGCGGAGGTAACGAAGAATGCGCTGGAGGAAGAAGATGCGAAAAAGCGGACTTTTGCGCGAAGGCGTTGCTCAATAATATTTGTTCTTCGGTGCATACCACGCAACTACATCGCGCACATGATTCATAAACTGCTTTAATATAGCGGGAGGACTTGCATCCCCGTAATAATAGAATGAATTCTCACGACTATTGCAATCTAGTGGACTTGGAAAACTGCACACAACAGTGCCCACTAGCTTTATTTTCGCACCACTGTTCTGGTGACATATAAAGAGGGTCAGAAGAAAGTGTCTGGCAGGGGAATGAAGTCAGTGTCGCTGTTGTAGCCGAGAGCCTATATAAGTAAAAAATCAGCCACCTTTATAACCATCACTTGTCCGACATTACTTAACATGAGCTGGAATTAGGCAGTGCTACAACGGCCGCTCGTTGCATATACTCGCTCTCGACGCTGTGGTTTCGGAATTCGCTCGAAGGGCTTCACGACGCGGCCGCTGTGCGGCATTCGCTTTGTGAAAATTGCGAATAGCAGGGCAAAACAAATGACAAGAAAGTCGCGTGATCCTCCAGTATGAGTCACGTGCGGACCAAACGACGTCTGCTAAAACTGCAACTTCTCGCTCCATTTTCTAGTCGACTTGAGCGAGAATATATATGCAACCTATCATGTACAGACAACACCGCCATCAACCGGTCTCACCAAACTGTTAAAGCCAAACAGTACGTGTGCGTGCCGGCGCGCACAAACTCCCGTCTTCGCGAGAAAGCTTCCGGCTTCGGAATTTGCTCTCACCGATCCTGCTTAAAGTACCACGCAGCGTTAGTTACTCGACTGAAGGTCGCGATTGTAGTCCAAAATATAGACGAGTTGCAAAAAAGAATCCGTTGCAGCGCCATCTGTACGCATGCACAGGAAGCAAACAACGGCCGCCATTGTGCATGAGCAGCTCCGTGTGTTTTGCCGGACATGCATACCACCTGGATCACGCAAAATGTTCAGATCTAAATGAAACATCTTTCCCACGTCCACACTTCCTGTCACTTGCACGAGCGCCGTGTTCTTTCTTATTAGTTTCCATGGACAATGGCGGCTCAGTGCAGTGAGTGCAGTGGTGCTAGAACTTTTTGGGGCTTTTACAGTGTTGCTGGCATTTATGCAGCTCGTCTATTGGCGCTTCAATTACAAGATTACATTGGAGTAAGATTACTATCCAAGTCGACAACGGGAAACGCCACGACAGCACTCTAAATCATAGTGCCTCTGAGAAATGATTTGTTTCCCTAGTAAATTACAGACCCCGCAAGTTCTATAAAGGAGTGCTTACTAAGTACACAGTGATAAATGAGCATGTTTACATGGATACTGCCAGGAAGTGTACACATGCATCTGGATGTATACCTGTCATGGCCGCAGAACGAGGTATGTAGTCCTGCCACAGATACGACCGCTCCAGCCATTAATTTAGGACAAAATATTTGTTTGTCAACGACGCATCTCGTTTACAAAGGGACGTGCTTACCAACTCGAAATGAGCGCGGTCTGCATTCATCTCGCTGATACGGTGGCTCAACGAGCGCCGCATAAGCTCCTAATGATAAAGTCACATTTCGATTGTCCATCTGTGTTCCCTCGAACAACTTCTCATGTCAACATTACCAGTGCTGCCTTCTCCGTTTCGTGTTCGCCTCGCTAAACTTACGCCATAGCCAAGTTGCTCAATTTCTCCTGGAGAGACGAACATGGCAGGCAAATTTCTTCGGGGATATTCGTGGCGGCAGTCAATACAGCTTCGACTGTCGACAAAACACACTCTAGCATTATTCTGCAGGATATACCTGAAACGATGCTGTCATCAACGTAACATTGCACGTCACAGCAGTCCAGCGCGATGTTTACCCGCCTGCATTGAGAATGGCGCTAAAACTGGCGTATGATCACTTCGTTTCGCCAGTCCCCGTGAGTTGTCGAGTTCACCCATTTGTATACCGCAAGTCAGACGCACGACATTTTGAAGGCAAAACATGTAAGCTTAATATGGAGGCGGGAGTTTGGCAGTGGTCAGTGCTATCAGCATAAACAAAGAAATCGCATCACGGCTAACAGCTCTTCGATTTCTCGTCGTACGTACGAACATCGCGGCGTGCGCTCGCTCGCTTTCGTTTGACGTTTCGTGGTAGGGCCGCGTTATACATGGTCCCATGTACGGGAATATTTTGAGGCGAACGATACAAAGAGCCAAAGAATGAGCGTTCGCTGTTCTGCCATGTAAATTTGTTGATGTGCCGCAGATTCACGTTAAACATACGTAAACTACTGCACTTCTATCGGCTGACCTATGCAACAGTGGCTCAGTCATGCAACAGCCGCTTCTAAATACGAGCGGCTATAGCGTGGCCATTCACAGTGGCCACATTCATTTGAGCGAGGATCTGCAGGAACATTACTATACTTATATTCGAGCGCGCTTTGCAAGACGCCACTTGTTCCAAATTAATCAGGATCCTTTTAACAGCGACGCTGTTAAGGCTAGCCGTGATTTGTGCGGAATAGGGGTATACGCCGTACGCGAAAACTATCATCTTCATAAACGGGTATGTGCCACAGAAATGGGGTAAATCCCACTACTCACCACTGGTCCAGTAAAACTGAACGGGTACGTGGAAAGAAACGAAGCCAAGGAGTCAACTCGACAAGCTGCCGGCCCACTTTACCGAGGGCTGCGCAGGGTTCCCCTTTGGGGGGGGGGGGGGGGGGGGGGGCGAAGGTTCATCGCAGCGCCTCCATATTATGTTGATGTATGGGGCAGACTTTGCAACCCCTCCCCTTTTAAGTGACTACGAGAGCGGCCAGCCCCCCCCCCCCCCCTCCCCTAGCGCACGCCTATGAACCTAAGGAAACTATCGTCATCAAACGGGTACGCGAGTATCATCATCATAGACGGGTATTTGCCAAGTACCTCTACTCACCACTGGTCCACTAAATATGAAAAAGAAAACTATCGTCATCAAACGGGTATGCGAAAAGAAGCGAAGCGAAAGAGTGCCGGCCCACTCTTCCGACAACCTAGCTACAACCAAGTTCTACCTATAGCTACAACTAGAATAAGCAGCCCGTAGATCTATGAGGGTTGCGAACGCTGGGTTTCAGCGCGAGGTTCTGTCTCTGGAGTTTGGACATTCGTGTCGTGTCTGTGACTGTCTGTAGTTTGACTCGAACCTCTATGCGCTGAGAATCAACGTAGAAACAACCTAGCATCACAAGCTAAAGCCTAGCAACGACATATAAGGAACCCAGAAACAACCTGCATCACATAGCTAAGGCATAGGCACAACCTTGATACGACCAGATTAGCCATCAGATTTCGTCCAGTTTTGATGTTTCAAGCCTTGCGCGGCCTAGCGCAAGCTTCATCAATTTTTTGTGCCTTGTATTTCGCAATGTTCGAACCTATCATAGAGAAAACTACTAATGGCCATCCACTTCACACGGCAAATACCGGCTGTACTTGGCCATTGGCGCAAACGGTTGTTACTAAACATTTTCAGCGTCTTCCCGTGTTGAACGTTTACGAGTGTGTTAACATGACTTAAGTTCTTGAGTTATAACCAATGAAGTCTAACATTTCAGTGAAGGCGAAAACTTCGTATTTTTAACGGGCGCTTAAAACCATCTCCCTTTTTTACGCGCCGTAAACTTTTTTTTTAACTTTTGGAGCGTTGACGGCGCTCCAAATGTTTAATCTTTAACTAGAGACAGAGATCAGGTTGAGGGGAAGAAATGGCGTTATTTCTGCAGCCCTGCCTGAGTCATGCTTTTTAAATACCACGTTACAGACATCAGCTACCGACCACTTGTCAAAAAAAAAAAAAAAACTCCTTTAGCTAAACGTATCATACGTAGAAAAGTCCGATTACATACTGTGGGCTCGATCAGTAAAGATCGTCTTCGGTAAATATCAAGGCTATAACGAACAGTCAGTACCTTCTTGTGTCTACAACGTGCTTCAAGAATTGCCTATAAAGAAAAGAGAAATAGCATTTTACAGCTCAAGGGTTATCAAGCTCTTGTATTACAGAGATGGCTCACGTTCACAAGGTGTTCTCTGGTATATGACTAAGGACACAAATTAAGAATCGCAGAGCGGTCCAGACTTTCGTTGAGAGTATGACCTTGCCCCTGTTCTGCAGACATTGCGCAGGCTGGGCGCGTCGACTTCTCAAAAGTGCCAACAGAGCGCAGCATCGCCTCGTGAAGGGTAAAGTCCCTTGATATATCCAGGGACTTTAGTGAAGGGTCGATCCGCAAAAATTTCCGTGATCACGCTCGCACAGTTTTAACGCGATAGCGTTAAAGAGCTCGTATCGCAGAAATTGCGCTGTCGGCGTCGGGGCCGTTGGTTGTGAGCGAAAAAATTGGGGGACGCTTAAGCTTCGCCTTTAAGAGCTGAACGCGATAGCGATATTCTGTTCCTACTGCGCAGTTCGAACACTACGAGGGTTTAACAGAATGCGCCCACTAAGGCGTGTGCCTTATGTAATGGGTAGCATGCTTTAAACCAGGAGCAATTATGCGCGAGAAACTTCTTCGAAGTTGCGATGCACCCACTACGTGGTCTTAAGGGAATACGCGCACTAATGTGTGCGCCTTTTGTAATGGGTGGCTGTCTTTAAACCACGAAGTCGTTATGATATTGGCATGGTGTGACGCCCTATGGCAATGTACACTTGTACCACGCAATATTACTGCGATATTACATCTCGTACTGTGACAACTGTATACAGGACGCGTATTTTTGGGAAGCATGAAAGTTACTTTCGGTGCAGCTCCAAGCAGAGGCGTGGCTGTGTGGTAGAACACCTGCTTGCCACGCAGACGGCCTGGGTTCGATTCTCATTCGGACCCAACATTTTTATTATTTATTTTATTTGCAGCTTTTTCGATTTTTCGGTCACGGACATGATGATGATTTTTCGCTCACAACCAACGGCCCCGACGCCGACAGCGCAATTTCTGCGATACGAGCTCTTTAACGCTATCGCGTTAAAATCATCATCATGTCCGTGACCGAAAAATCGAAAAAGCTGCAAATAAAATAAATAATAAAAATGTTGGGTCCGAATGAGAATCGAACCCAGGCCGTCTGCGTGGCAAGCAGGTGTTCTACCACACAGCCACGCCTCTGCTTGGAGCTGCACCGAAAGTAACTTTCATGCTTCCCAAAAATACGCGTCCTGTATACAGTTGTCACAGTACGAGATGTAATATCGCAGTAATATTGCGTGGTACAAGTGTACATTGCCATAGGGCGTCACACCATGCCAATATCATAACGACTTCGTGGTTTAAAGACAGCCACCCATTACAAAAGGCGCACACATTAGTGCGCGTATTCCCTTAAGACCACGTAGTGGGTGCATCGCAACTTCGAAGAAGTTTCTCGCGCATAATTGCTCCTGGTTTAAAGCATGCTACCCATTACATAAGGCACACGCCTTAGTGGGCGCATTCTGTTAAACCCTCGTAGTGTTCGAACTGCGCAGTAGGAACAGAATATCGCTATCGCGTTCAGCTCTTAAAGGCGAAGCTTAAGCGTCCCCCAATTTTTTTCGCTATCGTAAGATCGAGACCTTGATACCGCGACTGCGTCTCTCCTGACGCATTTCCGTTAATGGGAGCGAACAGAAATGCGACAGAACGCCCTTGGCGATATTTCGTGCAGCGCGAGCGCGCAGAAACCAATACACAGGATTAAACGCCGTGACTGCATTGCCTGTCATGTTGGCCAATATGACCCGGGCCACTGTCCAGCAGAACAAAGCTATATCTGAACACAGACCACGTTACCGTGAGTTATCTTTGCCTAAAATTGTTATAACGGATATACTATTCGCTATCCTGTCCTTTCCCTGCACCTTTTTTCACTAGTTCAGCTCTTTGTCATTAAAGTTTGTTGGTTTGTGAATGACATTCTGTTTCCTATCCTATCTCGCACTGCTTTTCATTACACACTCTTAATAAATTCCCGCTCAAAGTGCCAGCTATAAGCCGGGAAGCCAGACGAAAGGTTTTCGTTTCCTGTAAGCAGGGTGTGATCAAGGGTGCACTTCCTTAAATACCTTCATTCGGAAACAACGAAGAGATATAATGTACTTCCATATCTAAACCATTACTAATGTTCTATGCAAAAATGATGCTACATTCTAAAATAAGCATTCGTGTAAATATGCGATTGTTTTGTTGATACCTGAATTAGTGATTGTTCTACGTTGGCAGAACTCTCATAAACTTCGTGAACGTGTTTGCAGCAGCTTAGTTATATACATGAAGAAGTATTAAAGCCACTGCGTCAAATATACCTCAGTTTGGTAATACTACTTTGCGAGTGCATTTACATACTTCTGTTTAGGCACGTGTTGTAACCTAACCACCGGTTCAGACTGCCGTCTGAGGGGAACTTCCGTTTGCGCTACCCGCGAACACGGTCTGTTGATGGTGCGCAGTTGGATCATGCGATCAAGCCATTAGGAAAGCGCCTCCGCCCACATGACTCCCACTTCCGGTACAGGCGTTATTGAGCGAAATTCATTGCTCTCTACACACCGACAAGAACCGACAGAGAACGGGAATCGGTTTATGTGACACAGTAAACGAACACTATACTAAAAGACCAAGGCTGTAAGCGCTGTTGAAGTAGGTGCATATGTTCCGGAAGTCGGGACCAGAAGTTTTCCCAGCTGAACCGGTCGCAGTGACACGAAGTCATTTCACAACAGTCCAGCTTTCAACACAAACGTAACCGAGTGGCACAGAACCCCTGAACCGACTCGTCGAAGTTTTCGCTGGGCAACCACACCTATATACACAACCAGCCGTAAGCAAATGAAAATGCAGCAGACGCACGAGCGCACAGGTAATGCACCCGCTTACACGTACTCGCAGCACACAGAAATGGACGCGCATACGGAACTAACGAATACGTAATCCACAACGGTGGCGGTTACAGTAAGATACAGTAGATGTGATACCCTGAAAAGGGGCTCTAAGCGATAGATAGATTGAAAGCCAGTTTATACGGACATGCAGAACTAACATTTTCTTGTGTGCATGTGTGTGTGTGTGTGTGTGTGTGTGTGTGTGTGTGTGTGTGTGTGTGTGTGTGTGTGTGTGGTGTGTGTGTGTGTGTGTGTGTGGTGTGTGTGTGTGTGTGTGTGTGTGTGTGTGTGTGTGTGTGTGTGTGTGTGTGTGTGTGTGTGTGTGTGTGTGTGTTTGTGTGTGTGTCATATTCAAATTGTGTTGTATTCGTATTGCATCATAGTCATTCTAGTATAAATCAATTTCATGTACGTACAAGTTTTACATTTCCGCACAAGACGCATTGCTTGTGCGCTCGTACAAGACCTGCGAACCACCGTCAAAGCGTTCAGCATTTTGCTTTGCTTAATGCGCTTGTATAAAGTAAGAAATCAACAAAAATTAAAAACAACGTCCTCTCGTCTTCGGCATACTTCAAAAGCGGGGCCTAATTCTCTTCTAATCGCGCCGGCATTCAGCCCATAGATCGGCCAGCGGGCAACGCAGACGCTCGGAAAGCGAGCTGACGCGGCGCCCGAACCGCTCCTCCAAATGCCGACGGTATCCTTCGGAAGGGCGCGGCCAAGGCAACGTTGTTCCGAATGACTGCGCACACTCCGTCTCCAGAAAGGCGCCGCTCGCTCTTGACGGACAATGTAACGCGTACCGGGTAACGCTCGCACGAAACGAAAGCCTCCCGAAAACGAGAATAAGCGAGAGCGAGAGAGAGAGACAGACAGAGAGACACGAAGAAGGAACGGTGTGTAGACGGGAACGGCAATCGTACAAACTGACAGACGGCGTAACGGTCTGTCACAGTCATAGCGGGAAACGGGTAGCGTAGAACAAAAGAAGCGTGGCGGCTCATAGAGAACGAAAGTGTCACCGTATCGGTTAGCCAGTCCCGGGACTGCCTTCGGCATGCCTTCGGCGAATGACCGCAGGTCAAGGATCGACAGGGTTGTAGGAGGCACAGCACGGGGTGTGGTTCTCAGTGCGTATATGCGAAGACGTTAGGCGATGCCGACGAGCAGCGCAGTAATATGGACTAGGCCACCGCTGCACCCAAGGCCAGTTTTCCAGTCGCCTTAGGGGGTCGACCCCGATGCACGTAAAGCTGTAGCGGGGCCCGCGGCGTGCTGGGAGCGATGACACTGGAGTAGCGCGCCACGCTGATGACCTCATGGCCACGCATACATGCTAAGAAAAAAAAAAGAGTATGTGTGATTCTTTTCGGTCATTCCTGACTTGCCACGTATATGACTCTCTTTAAAGAGACACGTTTACTCTCTCTTGGGTTCCACGACTATCTGGGGGGAGGGGGGGGGGGGGGGGATCGGAGATCTCTGTTCGTTCCGCGTTCGTTCTGGCGGTGTTACGTCGCAAAAGTGGGCGGTCCGCAGCTCTCTTCCGCCGAGAGGAAGAGGACAGCCAATCGTCAAGCGGTGAGCGGCGAGCTTTCCGGAAGTAGACGCGCATCGTTTGTCCTCGGTAAGGGACATTTCAAAACGTATATTTCAAAACGAAGTGTTTCTCGCCTTCTAATAAATGCAGTTGTTATACGAAAAGATATTGTTTTTCTTTTCAAGGTAAACAGTTTCTGAAACAGCAATAGGTTTGAGCGCTGATATTTATTGGTGTTAGTTTTTCTAACGTGCTCGCTATGTGAAGTCGCGCACGCGAAAAAGAGAAAGTGAAAAGTAGCGGTTGGCGCAGTTTTTCACGATGTCGTCCCACCGGAATGTCTGGCTTGGCTCCTGGGTGTCGAATCGTCAAAAGGAGCTTCTGCTGGCTTTTATAAAAGAGCACCCACAGATACCTACGCCGTCGTGCCCACTGGGGCCGTCGTTCACGAGTGAGGACCGGGACGACACGTGACAGTAGCTGGTAGCGCTTTTGAACTAAGAAGTCCCTGCGCGTAAGTACACAGGCAGGCCCGTTCATTTTGTTCGCACTGTTCGTTTCGAGAACAGAAAGCGACGCCGCACTCGCTCATGTCTTCAAACGCATCTCGCACCTCCAACCGCAAGAGAAGCAGACGTCGCAAGCGCCATTTTCTCAAAATCAGCTGTTGCGGCAGCTGCAACCGCCGCATCATGCCGTGCGAAGCCGTTTGTTCGCTTGAGAGAACGCGTGCGAACGGTCTCGCGCTCCGTTCGTTTGTAGCAGACGACATGCTCGTTATGACGCGGCATGACGTCACCAAAAAATAAAAGATCAAGCAAAAAGAAAAATGGCTACGCCCCTCAGAGACGTGGTTTTTTCCGGCTTCGGCCAATCGCGTACGCCGCCAGAATGGGTACAGAACGAACGGCGCAGAACAGAGACCTCCGATCACCCCACTCGTTATGCCGCGATATGGCGTCATCAAAAAAGCAAAGATCAAGCAAAAAAAAAGAAATGGCGACACCCCCCGGCCTTGAGTGGCATCTCCCGCTTCAGCCAATCAGCGCGCTTGCTTTTCCCCAGGAGAACGAACAAGCGGAACGAACAGATCTCCGATCGCCCCCCTGAAGAAAGTGTCTCCGAAGAGAGCTCTCGTACCCCTTTAAAGAGAGTCATATACGGAGTCAAAGCACCGTTCTTTCTTTTTCTTTTCTTTTTTTTTCACCGTGTATGACAATCCACGCGTCATCCAGTGCACAGGGGCCGTATTCTCAAAAGGCGACAATCGCAAAAGTATCGCCTTTGGGGCGCGCTGATTGGCTATTGACCAAAACAGGAAAAGTGAGGGCGCCATCTAGCACTTCCGTCGACGTGACGGTGCAATGCCTGGAATAAACGAACACACCTTATCACCGTCAGTTGGTGGTGAAGGGTAGCATTTCAGTGACGTAGGCGGTAGCGTCTAATATTCAATCCTCGGTGGATGTATACATGTACGCAGCATTTTTGCGCTGAAGCTTTCAGAGAGCATTACCTTGGGGTGTTATCAGTACTCGTTATTTGCCAGCGCCTGTTTTTTCGTGGTTTGAACGTCCCAGGAACATGAACCGTGCGTTGCTTTCGTGGCTTATCGCGAGCTGGCAACATGCTGAGATGTTGAGACGATATCGCTGCGGCGGCACACTACAGCTGAACTCTCCGAGTACGCCGTGTTAAACTCTCAACGAAAATACATTTCACGCGAAGTTGCATTATTTAAATATTATACTGTGCATTAAACAATCGCGCAAAAAAGCGTTGAAAGCACTTTCAAGACGTCCTATATTTCAAGTAGCCACAGCCAAGCCTGGCCACTGCGTAGAAGCCAGCATACGCTCGAATACGCCGCACTCGGGTCGCTCTGCGCTCGTACGGTACACTCACTCCTGTGTTGTGAGACATTCGTAACACCAACGGCCAGTGCAACAATGACGTCACAGGCAAGTGTTTCTTCAGTTATTGAAGGCATCAGATTCTAGGTCACCAAACGGGATACTATCGCCTTTTGCGATCGTTTGAGAATACAAGCCCAGAATGACTTCGCATGGCGCGCCTTGCTCATTGCGACATTGCAGTGCCTGCTTATGCAATATTTATTCTGCCATGCTTTTCGATGTTACTAAAATTGTATTTTGCAGTCATTAGGTACTTTATTCGAATCCTGTTCGATCTTCATTATGTATCTATAGTGCAGGAAAAAAACTTCTCAAAAGACCTGCTGCAGTGTTTCAAGGGCATCCCAAACTGCGTTCTTCCGAAAGAGTCCGTGAGAGTCCGTGAAATGCTTCTATATATGTTTAAAGCCTATATTTCCGTGCATGAAGGGAAACTGAACGTTTATTAAGGCGAAAGCTTTAGATGCCTCATCAAAACCGAAAATTGACCCTAGGCGTCGACGTCGACACGAGTGATGCAAGAAAAAGATCATCACACGATGACGTCACCATACGACGTCATCATGACGTCACTATGACGTCACTATGATGTCACATAACGTTCCGTGACGGGATAGCGTCATCACACCACATCGTCGCTCGGTCAAAGGTGGGCCGATCACGGAGGAAGTGCAAAACCAAGCGAGCTGCAGAAATTTTGCAATGCCTCCGATCCTGGAGGCAGCGCAAAACCACGTTAGGAGCAGAAAGCTTTCGGAGGGGACCAGGGAGGACCGATACATCGACTGAGAAGAAAAAGAGGAAGATGGCTTTTGCCTTCGAGTCGTCTTAGGCGAATGCGTAAAAAAAACTTTGTGAGTTTTTTGCAGCTGTGTACACAGCAAGTACAGATGATCGAACTTCACATAAAAGCTTTACGTATGCGTAGCCAGTGCCCGCTGCCATTTTCCAACGTATCATGGTGGAATCGTAATAAAGCGCGAAATAACTTTATCGAAGATGCACGCAGTGAAAGAGATGAAATTTCGGATCAAAACGCTAAACACGTACCTTGAGATAGCTGAAGTAAAATGTATATGAATCAAGGTCATAGGCGTGCGCATAGTTCCCCATTAGGGGGGGGGGGGGCGAAGGTTCATCGCAGCGCCCCCCCACCCTACTAAGTCTATGTATGGGGAAGATTTTGCGCCCCCCCCCCCCACTTAGGTGACTAGAAGGGTCAATGTACGGGGCAGATTTTGCGCCCCCCCTCTTGGGTGATTAGGGGGGGGGGGCGCCCCCCTGCCCACCCTGTGCGCACGCCTATGATCAAGGTTGTTCATGTTGAAGACAGAGCGAGAAACCAAGGGGGCCTTATTCAATATTCTAGGCCCGATTAAAGCTTGCATGGTGATTCTGTTCCTTTTATTGCGATAGTAATTATATGGACACTCTCGGCTGGTTTTTGCCGTCGCCGTCTGTTGATACCGTCATGTCCCGGATATGTATATGTATGTATATATAAATAAAAGCCACAAAGAAAAATGTATCAGAAGAAAAAAATTCCGAAGCGCCCCACCGGGATTCGAACCTTCGACCCCTCGCTCCGCAACGCGCTGCCTTAACCAACTCGCCCACGCGCCTCTGGCTGTTTAGCATAACAACGGCGAGCTATTTATATAAACCATTTAACGCTAACGGCACGCAGAGCTCGGAGGTGCTTCAATATGTGTAGTATTACACGCAAGATTGCCCGAAGGGCGCGCTTAAAGCAACGCTCCTACATTCTTCTTAAGACGCGCACTAAAAGGTAGAGTGTACTAGAATATTCTAGTACACTCTACTAAAAGGTGGTCCCTTTATGTAGCCCATGACGATGTGAAACGCCGAGTAAACGATGCGTCTAACACCACCGCGCGGCAGGAGACGCGGAGGGGTAACTCCACGCGCCGCAGTTTTAAAGAAAAAGAAGTCTAAGAGCGTTGGGTTGTAGCGCGCTGCTCAAACACGAAGAAGTAACAACCCCAACAGTTAGTTCGCGCTCGTCCTGTGTGTACCTGTGCGTTCTTTTCGAGAGTCCTTCCTTGTGTTTGAGCAGTGCGCTGCAAGTGTCGCGCTGTGACCGTTGTCAGTTCGCGGTCGTCCCTTCTGCGTTCTTTTTGCCAGTCCTTTGCGCTCGAGCGGCGCGTTTCAAGTACCGAGCTGCTTGCCGTTCTTCGTGTGACATTCTAATTTGTTGCTATCGCATCCATTGCTTCGCCGTTGCGGCGAAACTGTGACTTTTTTTTAACATGAAAGTGTTTTATTCCGGGGTCCACCACGGCTCCACTGACGCATTTCCGTCACGGATATGACGTTGTAAAATATAAAGACTAACATATTGCAAAGAAAACACAAAAAGAAAAAGTTCCGTCACCGGGAGTCGAACTTACGACCTCTCGATCTCGGTGGTTTGTACGTCTTGCGCTCTGCCTGCAAGTTTCCGTTGAGAGCACGAAGGTCACCTCGCTCACTGCAGCGGACGCTTTTGTGAAAGGAGCGCGCTGCTCACACAGAAATAAGTTACAACTGTGACAGTTCGGGCTCATCCTGTGTATGTTCGTTCCGCGCGTCCTTTCTGCTTGAGCAGCGCATTGCAAGTTTCGAGCGGCTTGCCGTTTTTCGCGTAACATTACAATTTGATGCTGTAGCATTCATTCCTTCGCGCTTGAGGCGAAAGAATGCACAACAAACACTCAACTACATATGTGAAGACACGTTTCACTTTCGTGTTATACCGATTCCTATGACAGAGGGATCAGCCATGTTTCTTTTTTTAAAGACGATAGTCTTTCTTGGGGAACTTAAACGCAGAAATTTTAGTCTGTCTTTCTGTTTGTCGGCACGTCACCCGATTCAGCCAACCGGCCAAAGTTGAACCACTTGCTTACCGCCCACCCATCTTGAACTGGTACGGCTGTTCATACTTGTGAACGTTGTCGATCAAAAAATAAATATTACGCATACCTGAGGCGTAAAATCATTAGGTAAGTATTAGGTGGTGTGTTCCTTTAATAGAAAATACATAGATACGCAATTTTAAAGACCTTGATGGTATGCGTTTAACGTTGAGACAGTAACGCGTTTATTAAAAGATTGCCACAGCTGAAGCGATCAGCGGTCCAAGCCGAGCAAGCGCGAGCGCCAACAACAACCGTCTTCGTCTTCTTCTTTCGTAGGCATTCTTGTCTGCGCCCAACCATGTTACAAATCACTCCCCCGCGGAAAAGGAGCCATCCTGGCGACCTAAGGAACAGGTACAACTGGTGGGTCATAATGCGGCTTCAGTCGATCGACGTGAACAGCCTCGCGGCCGCGATGACGGCGGTCCGTAGATGATTGAACAGGCTCAATCATATAGTTAACTGGAGATGCTTGACGTAGGACGCGGTAGGGGCCTTCGTACTTCGACAGTAGCTTTGTGGAAAGGCCAGGAGCGGAGGAGGGAACGCGAAGCCACACCAACGTCCAGGCGAATACGACTGAGGAGGCAGGTTTTCGTCGTGACGGTCCTTCTGGCCCTACTCGCCCTACAATGTTACAACCCTAGTTTCTTAAGGTGCGCTGAAAATGCGACTGCGCTGAAACTTGTCTTCCTCCGTGCCCTCTGCACAAGCTCATGTTGTGTTTCGGTTTCGGTTCAGTATTGCATTGTACGAATGACAGGGGGCGCCGCTCTGGCATTCTTGTTTTACCCAGGCGACGTATAAGTAAGAGAGTTTGTGGAGAGTACTCAGGCTTGCCAATGGTGGCTACTTTTCGCCAAATTGGCGAATTTGAGAGGCCCGTGGCGACCTAAAATTATGAATGGCGACATGGCGAATTTTTGGCCATTTTCAGCTTAGTTCTCCACTGAGTTATGCATCCTAAGCTCAGTGCCTTCCCAACGAATGTGCGGCACTATTCTCTGTATTTTTCTTGGTTTTGAGGTGAACATTGCTCGCCGTTCTGTATGTCCGTCCTGTAACTCGTGTGTATCTCCTCAATTCATCTAGATTCATCTAGATGCTTCAGAGCTTCGCTAAAGTTTCGCTTCTGAAGGGGCTAGATGACGGGTTGGTGACCTATTCACTGATGCAGTATCCCCTAATCCAGCTCGTATAGCGAAGATGGGCGGATACGCGGGTGTTCATGCAATGAAAAATTAATTATTCAGGCATTTTCTACTGCTCTCGGTGGACGTGTGCAATGAAAACAATTGCTATATAACATTTTACAATGTCTACCTGTTCAATTATAACGCACTGGATTGACGCGGGTAGATATAAGTGATTATATATGAAAGGGACAGTGGCGTCCGGTATCATATTAGTTCACACTGAAAGGCATAAGACTCACTAATGAATGATACCTGTAAGAATTCTGTCTTACTACTTTCAATAAACCTGTTAATCCTTTTTTTTCATATGAGGGGATGTAAAGCTGTCTACAAACAACGCCTTCGCGGCTTTCGCCTAAGGTTTACCACACTTTTACCTTTGAAACGAGTGGACAGGGATGGAAGGATATCATGAGCGTTTTATCCTTTCATACTTGCGCCTCCGCGCACATCTTGCGGCTAGTCGGAGAACCAGGTGCACCAAGCACTCCCATGGTGAAGGGGCGATGCGCCTGGCATTGAGAAATGTCAATATACTTTAAGGGCTTTGAATGGCACTGTATTCTACGGGGCTATACATCAGTGGAAATTCTTATTACTAGGATATGCCGCACATATCTATAATGGCGACTTTTTTGGCGAAATTCGTAAAAAAATGGCGACGTTTGGCGACTTTCTGCTCGTCGTTTGGCGACATTTACTCGAAAGTCAGTGGCAACCCTGAGAGTACTCGTTGAGTGCGGACGTTTCTTCTCCTTCGGCGCATCGCGCCAAACAGCGTGTTCGGGCTGGCCGGCGTCCCCACCGGTCGCGTTGGTCACCGCCGGTCTTCGCCTGCCGCTGCGCTGGGACTACCAGCCCGCAACACAGCACTCATGTTTCCTGACGTATTGCGAGATGGCGTCCATATATCACGCAGCGCCTCTTATATCGTCTTTAGACGACATTTGTAGCGAAGCACGCAGATACGCGGCCAATTTTCTTTTTTTTTTTAGAGTTACACGGCAAGCCCCAATGTATGCAATTGGGCAAGATACCTAAGATCTAGCTCGGTAGCCTCTGTGGACAGCGGAGCCTGCTGTATCCACACTTCGTTTGTTCGTTTAACGTCCGTCAGAAAATCATGTGCGATTTTATTGTTACCTTCCATATATCGCATTAGCACAATAGTAGCACGTAGTTTGGTTGATTCGGTTAAGTAATTTAGGCATACAACTTCGTGTCTGATCTAGTCGGCCACGCCGTGATTGTGGCGAAGACGGCAACAAAGAAGATTGCGCCGTCTGCAACACCTACGAGAAAGCGAACTTGACGTCAAGAGCAGAACAGTACAACACTGCACGCCACCGACGCACACGTCAGAGCCTCCCTGGAAGTGGGCGGGCAGTGTAGTCAGGAGAAGCAGTAGAAAAGGATGAAGACTCAGTCTTCACGGTCGAGCGGCAACCGACTGCTGATCTCCCGCAGTTGTTGCTGCTCGTCACGCCGCTGCTGGTGCTGGCGTCGGCCTCTCCTGTCACTCGTTGTTTGCGGCAACGAAGCGTGGCCCTGTCCAGACCAAACGCCGCAGCGCAACACGGATTAGACGAACGCCCCTCCTCGTGTCACGCATAGTACGACGCCCGCCGCATCATCTACACTGTGCCGGAGAGGCTAGAAATGTTCACCAGCGAATCCATGGATTGAGGCCCCGTCTGATCTGCAGCTCATTATTATTGTTCATTAATTTGTACTATCAGTCAGTTGTTTTTAACCCGTTCGGCAATCAGGATTTCTCTGCAGCTAATCTCATAGCGACTTCTGTAAATGCGGACCTGTGGACTGTTTATACGGCTGTTGATGAGTGTTAATAGCATAATAGAGTGTCGAAGGTCGCGAGTTCGATACCGGCCGCGGCGATCGGTTTTCGATGGAGGCGAAATGCTAAAGGCCCTTGTACTGTGCGATGTCAGTGCACGTTAAAGAACACCAGGTGGTCAAAATTTCCGGAGCCCTCCACTACGGCGTGCCTCATAATCACACCGTGGTTTTGGTACGTAAAACTCCAGGTATTATTATTGGCATAATAGATATGTACGGGTCTGGGGCGTAGCCAGAAATTTTTTTCGGAGTGGGGGATGCAGGCACGTAGCCAGGATATTTTTTCAGGGGGGGGGGGGGGGCAAGGCCTAATTATTCGAAAGAAAGTCTTCTCATGGCAAAAAGAAAAAAAGTTGCCCGGGAATATAAAAGGCTGGACGAATTTCGGGTGGGGGCGCCCCCCCCCCCCTGCCTACGTGCCTGGGGGGATGGGAGGTGTTTACCTACTCTTCATATATGTTCGCGCGTGTGTTTGTATGTATGCGTATATATACACACATGCAAAAGTGAAAAACATGGGGGGGGGGGGGTAAGGGGCGCTAAGATCCCCGAACCTCCTCCCTTCACTGGCTACGCTAGTGGTACGGGTCACCGAGCGCAGACTAGGGCAGCACAGACGCGGAATCACTCAATCATTTGCTCACCTACAGCCTTACTTACAATCCACGGTTTCCTGCGAAACGAATTGATATTATAAAAATTTGCAGTGGCTTAGCTCGGCTACGCCAGGACATATGTAGCGTTAGCAAAGGTTCAGCTGATTATTCTGAGCTTTCCAGATTGTCTAGGATTAGCTTGATTGTCATGCTTACTGCTGCTCCAATGACACACATTCGACCACATCGTTCAGAACCGGTAGACCTGGCGGCATGGCCGGGTAACGATACCCATTGGTAACGCTAAAGAGCGGAATGTTCTGCTTAACGAGAAAGTCCTTGCACGTTGTACAAACCCGCGCCACGTTTTCACCCCACTCAGGCACCGCCACTAAACTCAACGTTTCACGCATGGCACTACTTAGCGGCGTCAAGTCTTTCATGTGCCATAGCCTTTCACACACGTCGCACACGTATACAAACAGATTGTTTACGAAGTCCGACTCGAAGGTCCGAGTCGCACTGGCGTTTTCGCTAAGTTTCACAGTATATGCAGTCGATCGGCGAGCCTTGACGTCATCGACGGCGTCTTGTTGTTGCTGCTGCAGAGGTGGTCGGGCACGTCGCTCAGCATCCTGGCGACGCCGCTTTGCTAGATGTTCCTCCCTTTCCTCCAGTGTCTCCGCAGCACGTTTAGCCTTCCTCTGTTGAATCTTCGTACGCTGAACCGCTAATTGCCAGGCAACTACTTAGGGATCCGATGACATAAGCTTCTCGGCTCTTCTGCGCCGTTGAGCAGCATTTGCGCTCTCCTTCTCCATGGCCTTACCCACCTGCAAACGCCAGTCAGAGGCGCTATCAAGCGGCACCAGCGCATTGTCAGACGGCGACTGCACAGCGAAGGCTAATAGCTGCGCGCCGCCATGGCTACGACGTCACCCCTCTCAAATGTGCAGAGCAGCAGCGGCGGCGAGTCGCGCGCGCCGGCGCCAGTCTGTCTGCCCGGCTACGACGCCACTCCTCTCGCTCTCCGCCACCAGCAGCGGTGAGCCGCGCGCGGCGGTGGCGGAGGGCGCGTGAGATGCCGGCTCCGCACTCATCCTCGCGCATGCGCAGCACGGCTCATAATGACCCACGCGAAATCGGCTCCGGCTAGGCAAATGTAGCTAACGCTACAAAAAAAAAAAAACTGTTCTGATCGCTTTGTGAAGTATTCTTGTTCGCTTTCTTTTACTTACGCTACCATGTCGTATTTGAACTGTCAATACGAAATGTAATGCTTCCGCACACATTTTCATTGAGCGATGGTGTCCATCGTCTCACAATAACAGCAAGTATATCGGAGTAAGTCTATTGGAGGGTTCCGAAGTTAATTTCGAGCAGACTGGACGTTAATGAGCGGCAGGAGGGCAGACAGACGCAAGCAGAGACAGGCCGGCAGAACGATGGGCTAGTGAAGAGTCGGATGGAATTAGAAAAAAACATTTCATTCATTCTTTAAATAAACTGGAATTCGGCGTAGGAATGAAAGGAATAAAAGTAACATAATGCACTAAGATTTTATCAAGAAGGTTGACTTGAAACACGTTATAATCCACCTGCGACTAAGCCAACATCATAGACTGTACTCATGAGTCAAGGCGGCAACTCGTCTCTTGGAAACTGTCATACGTCCGAGAAGATGTGTAATCTTCCGCGACACTTAACGAGTATTTGAGATGACTCTAGACGCAATGCGATGAGTTCGATAGCTGTATGCATGTATAGCTGACACTAACCTCGAAACATTTTTAGAAACCTGGACGTGTCCCGGATGTCCCAACACTTAGCCTAACAGACTTTCCCCTGGCTATACGGATACATTTCTCCTGTTACAGCATAGACATTCAAGAACAAGCTTTCTAGGAGTGTGTTAGAAAGACAGTTTGGGGCACAATTATATAATGAAATAGGTAACGTGTGTGACTCCATATTGATGCAGCATGTCTCACAAAGTAGTGTGGCCCTAGCATCCTTGAGATGATCGTTCTGAAATAATGAAGAGCTTCAGGGTGTTCGACATTTCTCTGTATCCAATGGTATCAGCAAAATCGAACAAGCAGAAAACTTTCATTTTCGCCAAACAACCTTGGGCTTGCGAGAGCGCCAGGATACGAAACAAATGTTTGCCGTCGACCTTTCCAAACGGAAAATGCCGGAAAGGTCTTAACATTGTCCAAACGTAAACACGTGTAAAATATGTCGCTACGACGAGACTTTCTAATGAGTTCGCGCTCGTATGACTTGGAAAATAAAGAAAGAAAATCAGACAGCGCTTAGTTGCCAGTCACTCCATTTTTGAAATGCGTCGTGCCTCAATAATGAGTTGTCACGCTGGTTCCAAAAGCGGCCGTGATTAACGGAAAATCGACCGCGCCGCGACAGTCGTCGAGACCTGACGTACTTCTGGGCTCGAAGAAGTAAGTACACCTGCCGCAGCTCGGCGAAAACGAGATGTTATTACCGTTAGACTTTCGTAATGAGGTGACGGACGAGGGAAAATCCCGCAAACTGTTTCCTACAGCTCGTTCCAGCGCGCGAGATTTGTTAGGACGGCTTTTCCCGCACAGCGCCGTTTCGGAGCGGAGTTCAATTTGAAAGTAATTTTCGCACCCCGAAACTGTAGCTCTCGCGAGAACACGCGTGATCTCTCTCCGTTTTCCCGACAGTTCGCTTACATCTGCGGCTTAGCCATAGCGGCTCTGACGTGTATTGAAAGCAAAAAAAAATTCACTGAAAAAGGGCGAGTTGGAATTACGGCGCATTTCGTTCGGTCAAAAAGAGGCAAAATAATAAAAGTTTACAGCGCGAGCGTCCTCCACACCGGCTGCGGATTGACCGTTCGCGCTTCTGTAATAGCCTTAGCTCAGTTCAGCGTTGCTGTCCGCCACATTCCAATCCGAGTTTCGGAACTACGTCACCATGTGTAACAGCAGCAGCAGCAGCAGCGGAGAAGTCCTCTCTCCACGCGACTGTGTATACAGAGACCATATATACTCCAACAAAGGCGCACAACTTTTGCAGAAGTATGTAGTACAGGCGTTTAAGCAGCAGTTTATTATTGCGATAGCAATTATACGGACACTCTCGACGGGTTCTTGCCATCGCCGTCGCCGTCATACTCCATATAAAGTCCAAATCGATAGCATCGCCCCGCGCACCGTTTGCTCTACGCGCTAGTAAAAGCGCGCGAGCGCTGGGGACGAGCACGGCTCGTCGAGCACGGCACGTGAGATCGGCTCGACGAGCACGGCACGCGAGATCGGATCCGAAAGAGTTAGCTGCGAGCCTTACATCGTATAACACTCCAATATTTTGCTACTGCATTCATTGCTTCGCCCTTGGGGCGAAACTCTGATTTTCTTATTTACTTATCTTTAGCTGAAGAAAGGAGAACGTGGCTCCAGAACACGAGTGGCTTTGTGGAGGGGAGCCCCGTCGTGAGACTCTTAAAACATCCCCCCCCCCCCCACCCTCCCTACCGTTTCTTTGCCGACGGGATCGAACGGCATCCCCGATATGGCAGCGACATTTTTTCCTCCCGGAATGCGCTCAGACGTTGTCGTCGTCGTCGATGGGTGTTAGCGTCGGCGGAAAGACGTTCGGTCATTAGTGGTGCGAAACCATTAGTGCGCCGTGCGCACTCAGGTATGAGCGACGCTTTCAGCAACCGACCCACCAAGCAAGTTGTCAGTAATATGCGGAAGTCGCTCGCAAGCGCGAGAAGAAAGCGAGATCCCAATGTGGAATGGAAGAGAACGCATACTTTGAGCATACCGCAATGATTCTATTTCGATTCAAGATCAGACGGAAGAGGTTGCTTTCGAAACCTGAAAGGACTGCGACAAAAATTTTTAACCTGCTCATCCGCAACGAAAGTGTAGCTTGTTTGTTTCTTTTTTCTTTCTTAATAACTTTCGGGGTTTTTTACGTGACGAAACCACGACATGATTATGAGGTACGCTGCAGTGGAGGGCCCCGGAAATTTCAATCCCCTGGAGTTCCTTAACGTACAACTAAGTCAATGTACGCTGGCTTCTAGCATTTCACCTCCATCAAAATGCGACCTCCACAGCCAGGATCGAACCCGCGACCTTGGGTCGGCAGCCGAGCATCGTAACCACTGTACCACCGCGGCGGCTATCTTTAACAGCGAGGCTTTTTAAGTTGTCCGTAACTTATGGCTCCGTCGTAAAAAACTGCCGTCATCATGAACCGGCACGCGCTCTCTTCATTCTCTTTAGAGTGAAGGTGTTTCAGCTATCGGTAACTAGTGCTCCGTCGTGCAAAAGTCCTCAGGTGGGTATGCGCTGCAGGAATTGGGCAAGCCCCATTAACGTGCACAGCAGGTGCGAGTGTCCAACGAAAACGAAACGAACACGTGAAAAGGAGAGGGTGCGAGAAAGAAAGAGATAGAAAATAGAGAGAGAGAGAGGAAGCGATAGAAAAAAAAGAGAAAGAGAAAAATAGACAGAAATAAAGGGAATAAAATCATAAAAGGATAAAGAGACAGAAAGACACAGACAGAGAGAGAAAGGGATAGAAGGAAAGTGGAAGCGATAAACAGAGAGAAATATAGGGAAGCAATATAAAGGAACAGGTACAAGAAACAGAGAGAAAGATAAAGAAAGAGAAAAATGAAAAAAAAAATAAGGAATGCCGCCCCAGCTCCGCTCTTCCTTCAGGCTTGACACCACTAGTGCGAAGATGCCATAATTCTTTTTTCTTTCTTTTCTTTAATTCAGTCTTCAGTGGCAAGTATCGATCCATATTTTGACAAGCGACCCTATTGCCATGGAGCAACATGAAAAGATCGAAATTGCATTCGCACGATTTGCCCATGTCTTGCAGTTACTTGTGTACAAAAAATTACCATATGCAAATTATTTACCAGGAAGTAAACGTGCAGTGGATTCAATAAGCCACCCACTCACTACTACGTCTAAATTGGTAGCAACAGATCAGCAAGAAAACAGTAATAATTGTTTCTCGTTTCGTTTAGTCGTGTACATATGCGCACAAAGCCGCTACCTCACTGTGTCTGACGGTTGATCATCTTGCAACATCTAAACAATAGATTACTACCCTAATTAAAGAAGATTGATCGAACGCATGCATCCATTACTCTCCGCGACATCATGATCTTTAGTGATTCGTTATTCCTTCAACGTGTAAATCGAGATAAGTGGTCTGGAAGTTAAATCCCCGGCACTTATGCCCTTTAGGTTATGATGAACTTTTGATGAATGCGTCATTTGTTGAGTGTGCATTAGATTATGTCGCTCTTTTCCACAAGCATAATTAGGTCACCGACTCGAAATACATGAACGAGGTTGCTGTTCAGTTCAATTGTTACGACAAATTTTCTTGAAACAATTTTTGTTCGCAATTGCTGTCGATAGCGGCACGAAAACATCCGTCAAAAGTGCTAGTGTCTCAACCAAAGCGATGAACGTGAACAGGATGTACTTACTGCAAAACAGATGGCTACAAGTTTATTGTGCAACAGTTATAATTGGATCACGGACGTGGTTGGATGTCGTCGCTTTCTTTGTAATCACTGACCAAGACAGTCAAATACAAATCGCATACACAAACGTGTACACAGCCGCAGCGGGGGTAGAGTGGTCACGGTGCTCGGATGCTGACCGGAAGGTCGCGGGTTCGGTCCTGGTCGCGGCGGTCACATTTTCGATGGAGACGAAAATGCTAGAAGCACGTGTACGTTTAAATTTAGGTGCACGTTAAAGAACCCCAGGTGCGTACCGCGCGCAATGCTTACCATGGTTTGTGCATCACGCCACAATTAAGTGACCCCTTTTTTTTGGAAAACAGAAAATAATTATAAGCTTGTTCGTGAAAAGTTATCTCACACGTTTGTTCAACGAACCTGCAGCTATGTCGATGACTTCCTAGTTCTCCTGGATTGTGATTCTGCTGCCTTCAGCCCACTAGTCACAAGAACGTGTGAGGCTAACCTTTGAGGCTTGCCTTTCGCCCTTTGCACAGACTCATGAGGTGCCAATAGAAAAAGAAAACGCTCTCACGTTACTTGACGTCAAAGTTAAAGACCCCTTTGACAGGTCGTCTAGTGCGTTCACTGATCGTTACATGACATATAACGATCAGTGACGCGCACATTGCCTTCCTTACCCTAAATATGTATGCTTCACCCACACATTATTGATTATCGACCTCGTTATGCAGGAAGTGATTTCGACAATCACAAATTTGAAAAACAGCAGCAGTAGAGATATCGACGAAATCCAAATAAAACCCGTGAAATTTGTAGCAGACATAATCGCACCAGTTCTTGCAAACATATTTAATACGTGTTTAACTACATCAACGTTTCCAATAAAAATGCAAATAGCCAAGGTAGCAGTACTTTTTAAAAAGGGGAATCGAAATGAATTAGGCAATTACCGCCCTGTATCCATATTACCCATCTTTTCAAAACCTCTTGAAAAAATAATTCATTGTAGGATCTCGAATTTTGTCGAGACCTCCAATATATTAACACCACATCAATTTGGATTCCGGAAGAACAGATCAACAGAATTAGCTTTGCTTCATCAGAAAGAGTATATTTTAACGGAATTTGAAAGCAAGAAAATAGTAATTGGTTTATTTGTTGATTTTTCCAAGGCTTTTGACTTGGTCAATCATGAAGTCTTGTTAGGTAAGTTAGATATTTATGGTATACGTGGATGTGGGTTAAATTTACTGCGGTCATACTTGTCCCACCGGCGACAAGTTGTTCAAATAAATAACTCGCGATCACAAGTTCTGCCACTGCATTGCGGTGTTCCACAGGGCAGCATTTTGGGGCCTTTGCTGTTTAACATTTACATAAATGACATCGTTAACATTAATAATAATGCCATGTTTATCATATATGCAGACGACACAACCATATTTTTCTCTGGCAGTAACATTGACTATCTTATCTCTAATTGTAATAACACATTAGTTCAACTCCAACAGTGGTCATCGTTCAACTCAATGAAGATTAATGAAAATAAAACAAAGGCCGTTATATTTCGAGCCAAAAATAAGCCTATCCCTCCTCATGCAGATATAATTCTCAATTCCCTTCCAGTTGACATTGTTGACCACTTTAAGTGCCTTGGCGTTGTATTTAGTGCGCACATGTCTTGGGAATCTCACGTAAATTTGGTATTAACAAAACTAGCTAGAATAACTGGTATAGTCGGTCGACTGCGATACATTCTCTCTCCAAAACTTAAAATATTAGTTTACCATTCTCTTTTCTATTCACACATTAACTATTGCCAACTTGTCTGGGGTACAACTACATTTTCTAATTTACAAAAAATTTACATTATGCAGAAACGATATCTACGTAATGTTTACAATGCTGAGTATAATGCAACAACCACAGGCTTCTTCCACAAAACCCGTATAATAACAGCCCATAAGCTATACTATTATCGGCTGAGTTCTAGATTTAAATATGAAGTGAGAAATAATATACGTAATTTAGATACCCTAGCACATTTGGAAACAAATGAGCATTGCTATAAAACAAGACACAGAGAGCATTGGAATGTTGTCACACCCCGTTTGAATACTGGCATACAGCTTTTGTCTTATTCTTTACCATCGTTGCTAAACCATTTTCAGTTAATTAATTATGATTTGTTTGGTTGTTCCTTAGCAAAACTTAGATCGATGTTTGTAGAAGAAAGCTAATTTCATTTATCCTGGCGTTGTATTGTATTGTATTTTTTTTTTCTTTGCATTTTTTTTTTCTCAGGCTGTTGTGTATTACTTTTATTCTGCACTGATAATATGTTTTGACTTGTTAAGTGACTGTTTTTCCTTGCTGTTGGCCACACGCCATACATTACGGGCTACGGACTAGTCAAGCCGCCTATAGGCAGCTTTTTTTCCGTTGTCCTCCATCTGTAAAGTACACGGTGGAAATAAAGATTTGATTTGATTTGATGATTTGATTTGGTTATCAGTGACAATGTTCCAAGCAATTGCAATGGCCTGCGACCATCGATAGAAGTGCACTGAAGAAACTTAAAAAAAAAATACACTAGATAATGAAAGTCAGCACGCTGAAACCTCCCTTCAGTATACAGAACGGAGACGAAATGTGTTTTCTTTAACCAAGCAGGACTTTTCCCAGAAAAATATTCTCTGCTAGTCCTTATCGTTCGATCATGTAAACTAAGTAGCACAGGGCTCAGCTTAGGGAGAGAACATCTTGGAACACAGAGTGCTGATGACACCCTTCTTTTCCAGGACACCCCTACTACGGCGCCCCTCATCATCATATCTTGGTTTAGGCACGTGAAACTACGGAATTGGAGTCCTCATAGAATAAAAAAACACAGAAAGAAGAGTTGACGTCAAGAGTGATTTGGAAGTCTCTCAACGGGAACGAATCACAGTGCGCAGGTGTCAAACTTCCTTCTGTCTCTATGCTGTTGACTACAGTACGCTGACAGCAGCGAACAGATACGAAGTCAGGCGTTGGTATATATAGCAAGTTCATATTTCAAATGTCGTGCCTCGGTAATGATTTCTTTGTCGGTTACGCTCACGGGCATGATTAATGGAAAATCGTCTCCACGACATACCACAGGAACGAATAGGCGACCGTCAAAAAAAAAAGAAATTATCGCGCCGAGAAAAGAATAATCAGAAATACCCTTCGCCGCATTCTCATAATGAAGCGAGTAACGACCATGGCATTTTTCATCGTGTTCAGCCTTGTTCACATTCAGTCTGGTTCAAGGCCGCAATTTCGCTGCCGTGGCAGTGACGACCCAATTTCAAAGGTAATCTTTCTTTCACCTCGCAACTACGGAGACTGCATATACCCTAAGACCCGACGAAAATGAAGATACGCGTCCCCAAGCTTCTTCCAGCAAGAGTGATCAACCTCTTGCTCACCCGTTGCGCCCTCTTACGAAACTCTACATTTTCTCGATGAATCTTCGTAGCACCGCGAACGCTTCTATCGATACGTTTAACGTGTCAGAGAGAAGAAGGCAAGAATAGTTTAAGGATTACTGAGGAAGACAAACCTGGCGACAACCTACACTCTTAACCGCGTGACCTTTAGTAGAGGCATACATTTTTAAGATTCGTATCTGTCTAATTTAAAGGTTATGCATTACCTTTTAATATGGTAACTTCTACCATATAGGTCACGGTAGTTTTATAAGTCACAGAGAAACCTTTAAAGCAAAAGGTAACTAGCAACCTCTAAAATTGTAGCTTTTATTAGAGGTATAGCGTGTTTGTGTCCGTATAGGTGTTTGAAAAACTTCTAAACTGAAAGGTTATACAGTAAACCTTCAAATGTAACTTTTATGACAAATACAGCACACCAATGCATGGATACAGCAATGCATGGATACAGCACACCAATACAAATACAGCAATCTCTGCATGCCTCGTGCAAAACTATTCCATTAGAGGAAGAACATCACACGGGACATGCAGAAGTTGTGGGTTCATATTCCTTCCATTCAGCAAACTGCATTTTCCTTTCATTCACCTGGAAAATAAAAGTGTCCTGAAAGAAAGACAGGCGTATCGGCTTACCATGCTTTTTAGCTTAGTGGTACACAAACTTTCTAATCAATAAATGTTTAAAAAGCCTGCGTGTGCATGGTAATTTCTGTGAGAAATATGTGAAATTGTTTGGCATGCACAAAGCCGAACAGTTCATGCAGGAGCATAGGCTCTCAGACAATCGTCCGGATGCAAAGCAAATTAAACGAATTAGTCAGAGAAATAAAAAAAGCATGAAACACTTTATTTAAAATGCGAAAATATACAGTAATTCAGCTATACGTAATTGAACAGTTTTTATGGAAAAATATTTATATGAGAACTTCCAAACATCTGCCCAAATAATCTTTGGCAATAAAGTTTGACCAACCAATTACATATATAGTGATCAGACTTTTTTTTCTCTTCAAAAACGCCAAGAAACACTTCAATCAGTTTGAAATAAGCCCACGTGGGATAGGTTCTTGAGGGCTTAAAAGTTTTTCAACCATATTCAGGGTCTGCGAAAAAGCAGACGGGTACATGAGGTTTTTCAGATAGTATATGAGAAAGCATATGACGACGGCACGCTCAATGTTCAGTTCCTTCGGTGAATTATTTCTTCCTTGCTGCCTCCATATACCCAAGCTTGGTCCTTGTATACGTATACATGTGGTGCAGCAATTTTTATTTCTGTCGGTATAGCAGCCTGTAATTAGAATCATCAAAGACCCAAAAAAGAGTGTTATATACTGAATGCAGCCATTTGCTAGACATTCAGCATTGTCCAAGTCTATTTTTCGCACGTCATTTGACACATGAGCACTTATCAGTGCGTCTTTCGCGCTTTTCGAATACAGTTAGGCAGAGAAAGAAGAAAATAACTTACCTCAATGATCAGTGAGTGCTCTGACGAACCTTGCAAGTGCTTCGAGAGCTCTAAAAATGAAGTTTCCCTTCCTTCCTTCTCTGAGAAAACTTGTGCCGCCTTTTTTAGCCGTTGTTCCGCTTCATCCACAGTGAACCCAAAGCGCAGTTGACGCTCAGCACAAAGCTAAGGCAGAAGCAACAAAACAAGAAAAACACTTATTTTCCCTTCACGTGCCTTAAAAAAGTGAATTTGAAACAAGTCATTTGGCTTGACCTATGTTATATTAAACCTTGAGAGTAAAGAAAAATCAATCGGGCCTTGAATACAACGCCACAAGATTAATTTTCCTGTGTGAGTTTACAACTCTACTGTGTGCCACTGCTCAGAAACAGATGCTTTAGGATGTTTTAAATCAACGCTGATATAAAGTATAAACTTACAGTTTCTTCCACCAAAAAATAATTTGGCAAGAGGTCTACATGGTGTTGGCAGCGGTCTTGGTATGTGGTTCTCAAGAGGCACAAGACCCTTTCGTAGTTGACTGTGGCCCCTTTTAAGCTGTTCGAAGCCAATAAATGGAATACACGAAAATACAAATATGACAAAACAATTAAGGCCCCCATTGACATGGAAGGATAAAGAACATAAACGTTTTTTGGGAGCATTTTGTCTCGTATGAAAATTGAATAAAAATTGCAGCCTACCTGCAACTCTGCCAATGCCACCTCTTTTGTTAGTTCTGGCCTGGATTCCTCCAAGAAAGCAGTATTACTTCTTTTCTGTCGGTGCCGCTGCATTTTTCTTTGCAGAGAAAGCCTCCGTATGAAGACACTCTGTGGAAAACAGTAGAAGTTTTTGCATAACGATGAACTACTGATCATCTAGAGTACATTTTAAAAGTTGTATGCCCCTTCAAAGAGCCCTGACACATAACTTTGAAGGCTAGATAACTTCTGGGATAGATATTTTTGGACACATGCATCATCTACAAAATATTGACGGTGAATGTAGGCTAGAACATGAATAAACTGAATTGTGATGTGCTTGTCGCGCAACTGCACGAGAAACGCCCGCCTTCACAACATCAACGCCACCTTGGTCTAACGGTAAACAACCAACGGCCTCCTGATTCACGAGTTCGTGTTAGCTGTCATCATCCTATAGCGAGCGCTCTTTTCTAGCACACCTCTGCAACGGAAAGAGGGGGCACCTCCTTCATGGACTTGCACGGGTGTACAAATGCTGACGTCCTTGCCCCGGCAATGCAAATGTAAGGGAGAGGGGTGACGCATATATATTTACAACATACCAGAGGGGATTACAGCAGCACCCTGAGAGCCTTGGTTGAAAAGTTTTCAATTCGAGTGCTCATGTGAGCGCGGTTTTGATAGCTGACGTAACCAGCTATGTTTACACGAAAATCACTTTGAGTCCCGCCTCACTCAATACTCTTTTAAACCGAAACTTCACTGGGCACCAAAACAGTCTTCCAATTATTAACCATCACATGCTCAAGTAAACAACCTTTCCGGCCGTGATAAATGGGCCGTTAGCAACAGAAAACACAAGGTGCAAAATTCTTTTTTTTTTTGTCAGTGCCTTTTTAATAATAAATACGCAGGGATTCACTGCTCACGCCAACAAATATATGAGCCTGGAGAACGGTACAAACGGAGCACACGGTCAATCAAATCACACCGAGGTTGAACATGGCTCCGCCAATGCGGACGAGTCCGTTTTAATTCGTGAAAAGGATACGAAGCACCTCATCGATATCACTCTTCTCGCACCACTCAGCATTGATTCATGAGCAGATTAGATGCAATGACACTCCGCAGGTGCGTAGCCACGCGTAGCCGTGTTCCCGAGGCGAGGTATAGCACAAAAACCGCAGCGCAGATTAAGAGCCCACGACTGGCCTCATGCCCATATGCCGTCTGGCATACGTGTGCTCATGTACCTAACACCGGCAACAAGGAACTCACACATGCACGCATATTCTCCGACCATATATATGCTTCGGTGCACCGCATTGGAAGCGATTATTTCGCTTTGCAGCCATAGACTCGGTTGTTAGATGAAGGAACGCACTGGTAAATGCTTATCCACTCATTTCAGCATCGTTCTCCGACTGCCCTCGTGGTAGCATGAGAAGAACAAGGTGGTCGTGAAGAGCGCGAGGGGCCACACAAGTGCGCCACCGAGAGAACACATAACCGCCTTTTCATTCGCGTGCGCCTGAGTGAGGTTTGAATAAGTCCTGGGGCGGACAACGCTTTTAGCACAAACACTACACCGCAAAACGCCACATCAATCAAAACATGGTACGTAACACTCCTTACCTAACAACGTTGCGAAAAGATGCTAGGCTCACGCGTGCAGACAAAGCAAGTATTACGTGCTGGCGTGATAAGTCCGTCAATTGCAAGTGAGCACTAATTTTAACAAAATAATGCCACAAAATTTATATCTTAATACTAGATTACCTAATTCTTGTATACGAGAGGCAACAACATTTGTCAGGGCATACAAAAGGGAAAATGCACAACGGCTGCAAAACAAAACTTTGCTTACCGAGATCAGCAATCCTGTTGTGGGCGCTGGAACTGTGGTCACAATAGCCGCATCGAATGCGAACCTCGGCATCGTCGACGGCGCACACCACCATATATTGCTTGCAATCGCATTGGAGCTCAGTGCACCGGCCACGTAACACGCCACAAATGTGTGTGCTTGACGGGCATTTTAAAATCATACCGAGCACGCCGCCACACGTCTACAACGAGCGCGTCACGTTCTGGTAGTGGGATGAGACTATGGTGTAACATAGTTCCTGTATATGGCCGCCCTGAGAGACTCATGGTGGCGCGAGAGGGCGCTGAGCGCAAGAGAGTTGCTGTAATCGCGGAGCAGGCAGCTTCGTGAACAGCCTCTGTAGCAGTTACTTTCGTGAGACTTCATATCGCGCAATTTCGTTGTGATTGTAGAAGGCAAAATTTGTAAATTGCTTGTTTCAGCCACCATAAGCTGAATTTAGAGCATAAGAGCGTTCCTGTTAGCGTTTTATGGGTGTAGTTTCCTGCAGCTCTGGCTGTTGGTCGCTAACGTGTGCTTCTGTTCGGTGTGCGTGTATATATATATATATATATGTATATATATATATATATGTGTGTGTGTGTGTGTGTGTGTGTAGAGAGAGAGAGAGAGCGAGGCTTGTCGATGGTCTGCCACCGGATTTGCGAACAAGGATACAGCTATCCGCACAAGGGACCATCGTTATTGACGCTCGTTAGAAATAACGCCTCGTCTCCCTGGACCCGTCGTGTTTTCGCAGTTATCTTCGGCAAAAATTGCTCCAAATCACGACCGCCGAGTAGCGGGATTAGGCAAAAAATGACGCAGGAGACGAGGTACAGAAGCAGGTACCATACTTTTTTTCTCTTTACCGCGAACGTTGTGGTAGAAGACCTCATAATGCCACGGCCCTCTAAGTATTTCATCGCTCTAACAACCACCTCGCTCACATTGCCGCGCGCCGTGGACGGCGCACTTGCCAGTATTCTAGCACACGCAAGCACCAAACCATTTCAGGGCTGCTTGCGCGCGATTGGAGCAATAGAATTTCCTTTCCCGATCGCCCTCGCCGAATCTGTAACCCTTGCCCCTTGAATGTAAACGCCTAAACGTATACGGCGAAGACTGTGTCAGCTCTAAAGGTCACCGTTAAACGTATACACGAGCCATATACCTTTAAATTTAGGTTGTAACCTCTGTGAATCAGCATGTAAACCTTTAAAACTTGGGAAGACAAAAAACACGAAAACGTCGACCCATGTAACCTATAGGATAAAGGATAAATTTTGGTAAAGGTATACATAGAGGATACGCGGTTAAGAGTGTAGTCTTGCTATGTTCCGAGACTTGTATAGACATTATACACGAACAGTACTGAGTGTAGAAACGTGTGCGACGAGAGAACACTGAGAGCGCAGGAGGTGCAGCGAACGGAGGTTATGCGAAAACGTCAGCCAGTTAACGAATGTGCCGACGGAATCGACTTGCGCCGGCACCATCGGGAACCTTTCGTCTCGATGGAATGCGCTCGCACATCGTCGACGTCGACGCGTATTAGCGCTGCGCCGAGCGGGGTCTCGAAACGCTAAAGGACGCGCGTTGCATGGTTAGCGGCGCCAACCATTAGCGCCGTGCCGCGAGTGGCACGCGTCAAGTTCTGCGCGAGCAAGCCGTACGAGAAGTGTCGGCAAATCGACTCGGCGCTCGATCGGCTTCACCCTGCCGAGAGTGTTCGCTTCAAGGCGTGAAAGGTCGAATCACACACGTTGGAGGCGTCCATGGGCGGAAGCTGAGAAACAGATCGAGTGGTTGTTACGAGCCCTCTGCAAATCCGTAAATCCATGCAGCATTCCCAAAACCTGCACACAGCCAGCATGAGCTATATATATGGGTCATTCCATGCCAAGTGTCCCAGAGGTGGCGCTCGCCCATCGCAGATTTTGCTGATAAAATTTGTGCCTTTTTCTTGTGCCACGTGGAGTATTGTAGAAAAACATTTTTGCTCGAAAAAAAATTTTGACGATCATGGCGCCCCCTCGAAATTCGCTTGTATTTGTTAAACTGTGCCTAATAGAAAATGTTTATAAAATCTATTTTTGTGTGTTGAGCTTCTAAACGGCGCTTGCGCTGTCGCAGAGGGAAAATGATGCCTGACGTGCTACTTTTCTTTCTTTCTTTCTTTCTTTCTTTCTTTCTTTCTTTCTTTCTTTCTTTCTTTCTTTCTTTCTTTCTTTCTTTCTTTCTTTCTTTCTTTAGCATTGCGCAATGTTCCCTCCTAACGGTTTCCTTACTCCATCCTCCATGCCTGCAATCGGACTTTCACCCACGTGACTAGCAGAGCAACAATGCAGTTGCTACAGTCAACAACTACGGACACGC
This sequence comes from Rhipicephalus sanguineus, assembly GCF_013339695.2. Taxonomy (NCBI): domain Eukaryota; kingdom Metazoa; phylum Arthropoda; class Arachnida; order Ixodida; family Ixodidae; genus Rhipicephalus; species Rhipicephalus sanguineus. The sequence continues at coordinate 119,595,030 of NC_051178.1, forward strand.
TTTCATATCCAGGCAACAATGAAATGTGGTAACGTGAATTGACAAGTCACTTCAATAAAAGATCAGATTGCCAGATATGGGGGAAACAGGTCTTTGTCAGTTTTACATGTGTGTATATACACTTTCACATACAAACACACGTACGAACATACATAGAGGTTGGTTACCCCCCCCCCCCCCCCCCCCCAAAAAAAAGCAATTTCTGGCTATGCCTCTGAGGGAGACAATACATATTCGCCGTGACACCTCAAATATCTTAGTACAAGATTATAATAATTGTTGGGGCTTTGCACAAGATAAGGGTTTTCAAATGCCGTTTACGGTCTCAATAAGAAGCGTGAAAATGGACGAACTTGCAAGCTTGGCGACGCTCGGCGTGCGACGATTAGACGAACTGGCATGCGGAATGTCATCCCGCTTCCTTCGCTTGCCTGATGGCCGGATTCGGTGACGCTGTTGTGATAATTAAATGAAAGCGCCGCAGCGCCATCTTTCCGGGGCAAGATTCCTGTAGCCTTCAACCTGCTGCAGCTTTTTTATGCGACAAAGCGCGGTGTTTCCGCATTGCGTCTGAGGCGTCTCTTCCGCGGGTTTCGGTTGATTCCGGCTGTGATCGCACTCCCGCAGTGGAGGGCGAAATCGACGTTTTAATCTGTGGCTAGCGGGCGAAATCTTTCCAGCGCCTTCGCTTGCCTGCGGTGCGCTGGCAGCGGCGGATAGCGCGAATGATGCGAGCGCCAGGTATCTTTTAGTTTGTCTCTTTTTCTTATTGTTTCCTGACGCTCCGGAATGCGCGCCATGTCTAGGCCCGAGTGATGGTTTCGTTAGCGTCCTGATGACGTAATAGATATAAAGAAGCCGGGGCTTGGTCGGGAGGCCTGACGACGCTACAGCAAAAAAAAAAAAAAATAATAAAAGTCAGTGCCAGTTTCACCCCAGGTGAAAGCTGTAAGAACTTTCGAACTACGGAGTATTGATTCGCTCTTGTTTCGCTTGTGTTTATCTGCTCATTACTGTTCTTCTGTGCTCTTTTCTTGCGTTTATTTGCTCTTTTCTGCTCTTTTCTGTTCTTTTCATAAGACTACGTAATATTTAATATCCTTTTGTGTTATTTTTGAGCTGTTGATTGTGTTGTTTGCTCGTGGTTATCTGATTTGTTTTCCGATTATCTATTTTCTGTTCTATGGTCTTCTTTCTGTTCTTTTTCTACTGTTTGCTGCTCCAAGCGCTATGCATCTAACTCGCGGCGCTGGCGTTTCGCTCTCGCTTCGCTCTCGCTTCGCTGGCTTGGACAGAAGAGTTAACCCCTTCGGCGACGCTGGCGTTCACGGGCAAGCAAGCGCTGGCGTTCCAAACGTGCGGAATTCTTGACTTATGTGTATCAAACGTGGGACCTGCGTGACGCCGACGCGAAACATGATACGACGACAGTACGGTCGCGTAAACTGCTTCATAGTTTAAAAATCTGCATCGAAAATGAACAAATAATAAGCGCAGCGTCAGTCGCCGTCACCTTATTTGTGACGCTGGAAAAGTTCTTCCATGGACGTGCTTGCATAACAACCAACTTCTTTTTAAAGTTTATGCAACTGCCCTCAGGCACTCTGCTTATATATTTTAAAGGGAAGCCTCTAGTGACAGCTGCCGCTACGTAACGACGAATACTATAGCCTCACCATGACAGCTAAGCCTTGGAACACTTCATTGGAACAGAGTTGTTGGACGCTGTCTTATTTGTCAACGTTGGTGAGGGACACTTTACCAAACGGCAAGTAATGAACCAATCCTACTTTGCTTTCAAATGGCGTTATGAAACAACTTGCCTGTGTGCTTGTAATAATTCGTAGTGCAAGCCAAGTAAGCTATCGGGACAACTTCCAATACCGCTTGAGAGGCAGCTATATCGTAACCCAACAGGACAAAGTGTACGGACGTTACGTTTGTAGCAGTCAGACTGCTTGCAACACATTTTAAGCAGGGAAGGTACGAAGAGCCTCTCTAATGTTTCTTGTCAAGCGTATACATGTTGCATGGGCAGGGTGTTTACCTAACCCTCCCAATGAACAAATGACGAGAATGAAGCGACGGTACAGCTAGCGCCTGCAAGAACATATATATGTAACCAGCCTAACTACTGTCGTAGCAACCTATTTCGTAACTAACTGAAAACAAGTGGTGAAATAGCGCTGAGGCTTCCTTTCTTATTTGTTTCGCTTTTCAGGAGAACATTGCTGCCATGCGGAGGATTACTGTATACGGCGCTTAGTGAGTTGGTTCGCCAGAAAACACGTTATTAGGCTTGAGAGGTCATCTTCTTATGTTCACATTTTCAAAGTTGTACCTGCATAAAAGCGGCAAAATTATGGAGTTATCGCTTGAAAGACGCAAAACTCGGTGCACTAGAAAAAATCGACACAATTCAGTGTCTGGTAGGGACACTAGCACGTCGGCGTTCGTGTGCCCTGATGTATTTCTGGGGTTAACTCGTTGTATCGCGCGCCGCCGAAGCGGATCTCAGAGGCCACGTGGAACGAAGCTCGTGGTTTACATCAGCTCCGCCAGGTGGCGCAACGATCCCAGCTGCTCCCTACACTTCGATGAACACAATGAATTAATTTTCATTAATTATCCTGACAGTTAATTGGTCCTTATCATAAGTTACACTCCGATATAATATGTATCAAATAAAACATAACCCGGACCAGAACCTCCAATTTCTATTTTAGAGGACTTTTTATGAATATTCGGAAAACCGGAAGTAAGTGCTTGACCGGAAGTGCTTGGAAGAGCAACGAGAGCGTCACTCGGTGCTCGTGCCTCTAAAAAGATGCATTTCGTAACTTAGTTACCTTGTCTCGAGAACAGCACTACACTTCCGACAAAAATAACGAAGAACAAATGAGGTAATTTGACTGTGCAATCAGAAGAAGACTCCGAGAAGGAACTGTATACTTCATATTTGTATAGCGCAGTACGCTCCACTAAATTTTTCTCCAGTGTGTACTTTGGCGTATAGTTTCGTCAACGTTTGACTTCCTTAACCGTTCCCCTTCATTATGCCTGAAGCGTGGGCGGGTACTAATATAGAGGTAAACAAAAATAATGATGCGCTGCAACTCATTACTCTCGTGCCGTTCCTCGAAAGAGTTACCCCACTTGCACTCTCGTCTTCCATAGACTGCATCATGACAACGTTATGATACTACGACTGCAATATTACAAGTAGCGCTAACCTTTCGCTGTTTGCCCATGATACCGCAAGAGAATGGGTAAAGGTAACCACGTCAGCCGTTATGTCTCTGCTGCATTATCTTTTACTTGCATGGCTTAAACGTTTTCCCTCAATGCACGTAACGTCGTAAATCGATAGCCAGCTCTCTTTATATATAGTGCAGTGCAACAGCTCAATGCACAACATACGACTGCACTGCGAAGCCGCCACGCCACACTGAACTAATGAATGGCAGATAACCTCCGTTATACCTTACCATGCCTCGGTTAGCTCCCTCTTCGTCTGTTATGGTTACTGAGCTGCTGTCGTTTCCAGTGTTGTCCCAATCTTCGCGTTGCGCGTATGTCGATCTTCTTCGCCATTCATGCCGCGCGATTGTACGTCGCTTCTGCAGTTTGATAACGGAAGGTCACCAGCAAGGTTAACGGCGCGAACAAACACATTTAAGGCGAAAGCTTTAAATGTGTATGATCCGAGGTTGTGGTTTAGAAAACACGGTCCAAAAATGCACCAGCCAGCTGGTCGTGTAGTACTTCATCCATTTTGTCTTTGCGGAGTCGCAGGAGTAAAAGAAATGAAAAAAAAAATGGCTGATCCCTCCGTCATAGGAATCGGTATAACACAGAAATGAAACATGTTTTGACAGAAGTAGTTGATGATCTATGTGAGCTTGTACAATGCCTATTGGTGTTTGGCAGCTGTAGCACTGTTTGACGTGGAGGCACCCACGTTGACGCCTAGTAGCACATCTCCATCGCGATGACTAACGCCCATGATCATGATTTAGCCGTTGTGGTAGCTGAAGTTGTTAACATATACCTGGACACAGCGTATCATGAATACTGCGCAAAGATGACATCAACAAGCACATAATAAACACTAGTATTCGATATGCACTTCTTCAAAAGCGTCGTCAATTAAGGAAAGAAACTGCACGGTGTGCGCTCCCGATTAATAGGGTAACCTACGTCTGTGCTCATACACTGCCCACACTGCGCTTCAGCAACACGAAAGGCAAAGGTTCGTAGCTTGAGCCGCGAACACGCGCAGGCGTTCCACGTCCCGCTGTCCTCTGTCTCGCTCCACGAATGCATGACATTCGCCGTCGACATCGTTGCCTTTCTGCAGCGCTTACTGCGGCAGTTTTATTAATCGGTGCTATCGCACTCGAAGCAGTCGGCGGCGGAGAAACACCGTTGGTGTACGTGAAAGCTGCACTACTCCGACAACGAGCCGTCACACGTTAACACGAAGCGAAAGCCAAAGAACGTAACTGCGTCTAGCCAACACCACCTAGAAGAGTATTTAGCGGTGTTGGTCTAGGGCGGCTGTCTGATGTTAGCGCGGCCAGCGTCCCCCGCTGGCAGCGAGACTCTCCAACCTCGGCATGCTCTAACTGCGTCGTCGCCAAACCGCTCCCTATCGGTGCCCGTTAGTGTCATGAGGCAGTCCTCCACTTCACCGCTCACAAACAGCGGCAACGCCCCGCCCCGCCCCGCCAACAGAGAGCACCATGCGAGAGAGAATGCGTCAGAGATATAAGACGCGTTTGTAAAACCTCGTGCAAGTGCCTCGGTATTGTAGTTGGTAGAGCGCCGAGCGCCTATCATCGCGGACCGAGAGGTCATGAGTTGGATTCCCGGCGGCGGAACTTTTTCTTTCTCATCGGTTAGTATGCATTTTACCAACGTCATATCCGTGACGGAAATACGTCAGTGAAGCCTTGGTGTACCCCGGCATAAAACGCTTTCGTGTTCAAAAAGCACACAAGCTGCTCGCCTACTTCGTCAACTTAGTAGTGATGGAAAACTATCGGTAAATTGACTATCAATAGCATCGATAGTTCTTTCAAACTATCGATAGTGTAAAGAAACTATCGAACTACTATATCGATAAACTATAGACAGTATTACTGATAGTGCAATAGACAGTACCATCGATGGTATTACTACCGATTATACTATCCATAGCGATTTGAATAATTATGCGGTTGTTCGCCAGCGATATTGCCAAACCTTTTGTGATAGCCCCTGCCAGAGAACATCTGTAATACCGGGACACGTCCAATCAATAAATTCATATTCAAAATAGCCAGGTACACTTTACAATTAACAAACATAGTTCTTGATAGTTTTATTTTGCGTTCCCGAATTCGATATAAATTTGGAGCCACGCAGTACCGCCACGTGTAACGGCTCCCTTTCCGCTACAACTGAACAGTTCAACTTATTTATCATGTGTCAGCCAAGCATTCTGGTGAGGGAACAATAGCTTGTCAACTTTCTTGCCCGTCGGCCATCTCCTCCTGCTCCGCCATGTGCCACGCACTCGAGGAACCAAGCTTACGCTGCAATGAGTTCGCGCGGTTCATTTTAAACTATAGATAGTACTATCGAGTGTACTATCGATAGCGCCATCGATAATTTTTGCACCATCGATACATTCCTAATCAGGTCCCGCTTAAAAAGCTAGATATAGCCCGGAAACCGGACATTTTTCGTCTGGTTTCCTGGATATGGCCAGCATTTAACCAGGACCTGATTAAGAGTGTAGTTCGATAGCGACTCAACTATCGATAGCATCGATAGTACTGTTGACGGTTCTGCATGACTATCACTTGGTCCTTGGTGCGCTCGCGTGACTAAAAAGGTAAAGAAAGCCCGTGAGTGCTCTACTTCGTCCACTTCGTCTTCACGTCGTGTGCCGTGACCGATGGTATGTGGGTATGCGCCGCACGCGGCTCGAGTTAGTGGCGTTATGACGTATTGAAAAATGGCCGCCGTGACGTTGCGTGACGTTGCGCTTTTCTTGCGCGCCGCGTCCTATGAGGGCGTGAAATAAGGTCGAAAAATGCTTTCGCTTCATCGCGTCGCTGGTCTGGCAAGTTGTGGAGGAGGCATTTCAACGTGTGTATACCACCCTCAAACGGACTGCAGTTGACGCCGCATTTCGACGGTATTTCATGGCGACGCTTCCCATAACTGCGGTCTTACACTTTTAGTAGCGCTCCTTCCCATTGCGTCAAAAGAGGTGATTGCGTCATCAGTAAAGAGCTCTCTTAAGTGCGGCGCTCTTTAGTAATCTAGTATTTACAGCAACAGTTTCGTAGCAACTACAGAAAAATGTCTCGCCGTTTTAAGGTGCCTTCTAGGTGTTTACACCGTTTCTTAGCAACGTCTGTGTAGCACGACCGCTGCATTTCAAATATAGAAATCAACAGAACTGGTGCTGACGACTTCAGGCGTCAATTTTCCATACAACGGGGCGGTTCGCATAAAGTGCTTTACCTAGACCCCAACGCGCACCGCCTAAGGAAGAAAAAATAATAATATATATTTCTTTTTCAGAACTGAAAGCGACGTTATGGAAAGCGGAATGTTGCCGGCAGCGCTTGCACCGGGGAGACGACTCTTGTTGCAAACGTAAGAATTCAATTTCGAACTTCCATAAGCCGGAGGCGGCGGTCTGTTCCATTTTTGGATAGGGAACAGGGATCTTCGCCTCTACATGCAGCTGCCCCTTTTGGCGACGCTGTAGAACGAGTAGTTTCTGCGCTGCATAAGTTTAGTTTCCGCTATTGACATTTTCTTAAACTCCCATACGTGCTCATACAGGAACCGCACAATAGCTTGCTCACGTTATATCTGGCATCGAGATCGCCAGCCACCGCAAAAAGAAACGAAAAATAACTGCCGTAGTTGTACGAGGAGACGTTTTGCCAGCCTAGCGAGACAACATTTATGCGGAAACGACGCGTCGGGCTCTACGTCAGGAATCTATACGGAATATAATGCCCCCTTCGGCGCCCGGGAAACGAAAATAAACAAAATTGACGGCACGTGTTGTAGATAGGATGCGTAACACGCTGCTTCCAATCCGGAGATGCTCTTTTGACGGACAGGAATATACAGAGGGAACGTTTGTTCCGCTCATAGAGCGATAGACATATAGAATTCATTTTGCACGCCTAACTGCGTTTGGAGGCTGCTCGTATTGTTCCCGAAGAAATGTGCATACGAGAAGTGTAGTCACTAATTTTTGGGCACATCAAGGTTGGTAATTCGTATTGATTCTTCCTATACGTAAGGAGGTTAGAGCGGAGGCGGTCAACACAAATGCACGACCTCGTGCTGATCATTCGAATGAGCAGACTCGTTGATCGTGAGTCGCTGAGCAACCCCGTGACCGCGTGTGCTAACTGAAGGCAACTGAAACAACTGATGGCTTGTATTCGCAAAGAAGATGACGCGCAATAGCTGATCGATCGTACGCAAGAACGACCACCGACCAATCATCTTGGCAGCCATGCCATCGAAGGTGACCTCACCGTGACTAGTGTTCCCTAAACGAACTTGTACCATCATATATTTGTTAATAACAATTGTTGGGGTTTAACGTCACAAAACCGCGATATGATCATGAGGGACGCCGTAGTGGAGGGCTCCGGAAAATTTCAACATCTGGTGTTCTTTAACGTGCACGTAAATCGAAGTACACGGGCTTCTAAGATTTCTGCTCCATCGAAATGCGGCCGCCGCAGCCGGGATTCGATCCCGCGACCTTCGGGTCAGCAGTCGAGCACCATAACCACTAACACGCAAGAACAAGGACGCTCGCGAAGGTGACCTATCTATGTTGCCTATACGAACTTGTACGATCACATACTTGGTCCCTTTTTGTTGCGCCACATTGGCGTAGACAGGGGAAAGGGTGGTGGCGGGGTTGGGGTGGAGGGGTTCAACCTCCCCCCTCCAAAAAAATATGAAAATTTTACATGTGTTCATATACACGCATACATTCAAACACACACACGAACATGCATAAAACGTGGCTAAAACCCCCCCCCCCCCCCCCCCCCCCCGCCCCCCTCCGAAGAATATTTCTGGCTCCACCCGTGTTGTGGCACAAGAAGTGAAATATATTTTTCCAGTGAATGTAAAAAATGAGGCCACTTGAAAACCGTGTTCTTGAAGCAGTACCCAGGGCAATAAGAACGAGAGGCATCGTGCTGTCGATTCTCATAGTTCCAAGTGTTCCTCTTCTTTTGTCCTCCTTCTCTATTGCCCTGGCCGTTGTAGATGCTTCCGCAAAGGAACGGCCGCAGCACTCGCGGCGAAAGAAACACCGCGGCATCCGCGCGATGCGGCAGACCTTGACGAGTCCGTGGGAAGACTCTGGACTGCTTCGAGAGGAAGAGCGGTCAAACAACTTGAAGAAAGAAACGAGAGCGTCACGCAGCTCGCTGCAGCTGGACAGGCAGGATCTTTCTTTGAGGTACATTTTAGAGAGACACTGACACTTCTATGATCATAGAGAACCGGCGCTGCTCGTTCTCTCTGGCAGGTTAACTGTGCACAAAACACTTTCGATCAAAAATAAGATTAGTACCTGTTCACTGTACCCGCCACGGTGGTTTCGTGGTTATGGCGCGGGACTGCTGACCCGAAGGTCGTGGTATCGAATCCCGGCCTTGGCGGCCGCATTTCGATGAAGGCGAAATGCTAGCGGTCCGTATGCTTATGTTTAGTTGCACCTTGAAGGACACCAGAAGGTCAAAATTTCCTGAGCCCTCCAATAAGGAGTCTCTCATAATCACATCGTGGTTTTGGGACGTAAAACCCCAACAATTATTATTACTACCTTTGCGCTGTGAATTCGCGTTGGTCGCGTTTACACGCAATGCCATGACATCATATCCTGTAATTATCAACGGCCAAAATGTCTCATACCAGACGAACCATCGCTTCCAAGGTGTGATTATTGACAGGGACCTTTCGTGGAGCGCCTACTGTGCTTACCTGAAGAGAAGAATAATTTCCATCGTTCACATAATGCGATTCCTCTGCGGGAAAACTTGGGGCACATCGATACGTTCCATGATGCAGCTATGCAGAGCACTGTGTCTGGGATTTTTACGTTACAGCTTGCCGATGCTGGCAAAAACGTGCAAGACGAACATCCGCACCCTCGAAAGTATGCAAGGCCAGGCACTACGCACGTGCTTAGGATTACCACGCTGCACCTAAACTCACGGGACAATTATGATCGCAAGAGGGTATCCGATTCCAACATACGTCACCACTGACAATTTAAGAGCGCACATTAGAGATCTCTGCCGAGTTCCCGGTCACCAAATTTCTCCGTTGTCACTTCAGAGACCGCAAGCCATGTTTTCAAAGATTGTTTCGGCTCATAGAGAATGCCTTCCGTCGGGCTTTACTCCAGCAGCAAGACCACTGTGGCCTCCGTGGTGCCTGCAACAACCACGGTACGCCTCACAATTTCGGGAATAACGAAGAAGAGCCGTCATTCGTCAGTGGCCCTACGGCAGGCGACATTGTCTCTACTCAACGAGGAGTATGGTCAAAGGACGCACATTTACACCGATTGATCGGTCTTAGCCAACAGCTCCACAGGTGCAGCTGTTATTCCGGCCTGCCAAGTGACTATCAAGTTCAGGGTGTCCCACAGGACGACATCAACAGCAGCGGAGCTTGCCACCTTACGTGCTGCTATCCTTTACATCGCGGAAGCCCAGTCTCAAAAGTGGGCTGTCTTTTGTGACTCTAAGGCATCCCTTCAGAATCTTCAATCAGCATTACAACGAAGGGTGCACGAGCAGTTAGTAAACGAAATGAGAGAATTGCTTCAGCAAGCTTTATCGAAGGGACATGACGTTGTGTTCCAATGGCTGCCGGTACATTGTGGCATTGTCAGTAACAACCTCGCTGATGATGCTGCCCGGTCCGCCCACGAGGATGCCCAGACAGCCCCAACACCCTTGTCGAGGATAGAAGCTGCAAGGGGTCTTCGCTCATTCACTGAACAATGTCGCAAACTGGGTTGAGCGAGCCCAGTGTCTAGAACCGTCGCCTACACAAACTAGACCCATCGAGGAAGCTCCAAGTTCCATCGCACCTCTCCCGCAATGATGCAACTTTACGGTGCCGCCTGTGGTTAGGAGTAGCTTTCAAGAAGGCGCACTCTTTTCGCATAGGAATGGCAGACACCTCCAGGTGTGACTTGTGCAATAGCGACGAAACGATAGAACATCTACTGTGTTTCTGTGAACGTTTTGTGAACGAACGAAACGTTCTACGCAGTGCGCTGAACAAGCTAGACGACAGACCGTTTTCCGAAGAGAAGATCCTCGGATCGTGGCCCTGCGGCGTCGCAGGCCAGAAAAGCGACGCGAGCATTGCTATTGTTTTTAAAATAGGCCGGTTTAAGCGACCGCTTGTAGGCGTGCAATGCACAGGCGCATATATACCCTGACAGTGCTTTCTTCTCTTTTATTCCTTTCTTTTAATCCCTTCATCCCTTTCCCTCAGTGTAGGGTAGCAAACCGGACGTGCGTCTGGTTGACCTCCCTGCCTTTCATTCCCTTCCTTCCTCCTGCTGCTCCTCCTCCTGCTCCTGCATGTGTGGGCCAGAGCTTACAAATATTCGCATACTCGGATGAAGCAAAAATACTGTGGCACGTGAACTAATGGACAACGTTTCTTGAACCGGCTTCTATAAACGTTGCCAATGGAGACCCATTTTATCAATGTGAAACGAGATGCTGTATCAGTGATACGTCAGTCACCCTGCATAGAGAAGAAGGGAAATTTTTTTAGAGCATGATTACGTAAACATATGGTTGTATTTGATTGTTCTGCGCAGATGTGACTCCGCACCTGGCTGCACTGCATAAAAAGCAACCTTTTCTCAAATTTTTATTTATTATTTAGTTATTTACAGAATACTGCAGGCTCAAATCAGAGCCCATGCAGGAGTGGGGAAAAAAAAATCACAATCAATCAGTAGTCAACGCGCGCAATATACACACGAAATTAATACTCTCATACAAACAAGTGTACACATAGCAATTCATATTCAACAGCATTTTCATCACATAAATCAGTAACAATTCGTGACCAGAATAAGTATATGTACACAAAACTATTTACACCAATACATACTCGCAATATAACACATGGCACAGCAACAGGAGTATTATTACGTTAACACATTCATGTAAACGGCTGGGATTACTAGTGCACGTACTTCCTGTACATACGAACCAAAAAAAGGATAGTGCTTAGGGTTATGATGTGATAAAGTCGAAGTAGTCAATGTGTTGTAGCGACTCAAACGGCAGGGCGTTTCCAGTCTGCAATGGTCCGAGGAAAAAAAGAGAACTTAAATGTGTTGGTACGTGTCTGGAATGGTGTTATCGACGCAGCATGGCGATTTCTAGTTTCTCGTGACGTCAGTGGTTGGATAAACGTAGAGGCATCTAGTGCGAAATGTTTGTTTTTTAAATGAAAAAGAAATTTTAATCTCAGAATTTTGCGACGAAGCTGGAGTTCTTGTATATTATTTTCTTTCATGATAGCTGTGAGGGAGTCTGTCATGCGGTACTTAGAAAATATAAACCTAATGCATTTACGTTGAATCATTTCTATGGCATGAATGTTTTTTCTAGTGTATGGGTCCCAAATGACGCACGCATACTCGAGAGTAGGTCTAATGATGGTATTATAGGCTAACAGTTTCACAAATGGCGGGGCAAGACGAAGTTTGTACTTGAGAAAGCATAGCTTACGGAAGGCGGATGCGCAAATGTTCGATACATGCATATTCCAACTTAGATTTTTGGTTATCGTTACGCCAAGGTACTTATATTCACTGACCTCTTTGAGTATGTGAGTTTGTAGCGCATATGGAAAAGAAGAAAAGTTTTTCTTTCTCGTGATGTTCATGTATACTGTTTTGTCTGAGTTTAGTTTCATATCCCACTGCTTACACCATTGGAAAACGTTATCAAGGCAGGAATTTAAAAGCTGTTGATCATTCATGGTAACTATTTCCTTATACAGTACACAATCATCGGCGAATAGCCTTATTCCGACATGTTCAGGGACAACATCAACAATATCATTTATATATATTAAAAAAAGTAGTGGTCCCAAAACACTTCCCTGGGGAACACCTGATGTAACCTGAAGTTTGGATGAACAGTGACCATTTATATCAACAAATTGGGTTCGATTTGACAAGTACGCGGAGACCCAATTTACAATAAACTCTGGAATGCCAATATTTTTAAGTTTGAAAATCAATTTACTGTGGGGAACTAAATCAAAAGCCTTCCTAAAGTCTAAGAAAATAACATCAATATGCCCGGATTTATCAAGAATAGATGCGAAAATATGTATGACCGTGACCAGTTGAGTGACAGTGGACAGACCCTTCCTGAACCCATGTTGAAAGGGGGTTAATATGTTGTTGTCATTAAGAAAATTTGTGATGTAGTTAGCTATGACGTGCTCGAGAAGCTTACAACAAGAACAAGTAATAGATATGGGGCGATAATTTGTAACCAATAATTTATCTCCAGATTTCAATATTGGGACGATTCGCGCTGTTTTCCAATCTATCGGAACAGAAGAAGAAGACAGAGAGGCGCGGAAAATGATCACAAGGAATTTAGCAACCATCTCAGCGTATCGACGCAGAAACGCATTGTGAATGTTATCGGGACCAGGCGAAGCTTTAGTCTTTAAATTCAGAAGCATAGATACAACGCCAGATAGGGACACGATGTCTGCGTCGAGATAAGGAGAGGTAGCATAAGCGCGTGCGCTATCGCAATCTTTTTGGAAAACGCTTTGAAAGTACTGATTGAAATGTGTCGCTATGCTTAAATAAATATACTTACGAGTTGACGCTCTTTCCTGTGCCTAATGTCTCTTCGCATTGCGTTGCGTCCTTACCTCTTGCACAGCATGAACCAACTAACCCAACAAAACGTTTTGTTACGCGGCAAATACCGAGACAAAGGAAGCAAAAAATATTGGGGCAGCTAAACGCTAGTGGGTGCGACGACTAAGGAAGCCGCGGAGCAGGTGGCGTTTCCCTCCTCCTTTCTTTCCTCTTCATTCTCACTTTCCTTTCCCACCTCTTGCTATACTATACAAGACTGTGCTATACTTTACCCTCTCACCTTCTCCTCATCCTCCTCGTCACTTATCCTCCTCGCCACTCTCACTTCCCTTTCCCACCACTTGCTATATTATACTATACATGGCTATGCTTGCTGTCTCTCTCTTTGTGTATGTTTCTTTGTATTTCTTTCTCTCTCCGTCTATTTCTTTCTCTCTCTCTTTTGCTTTTCTTTATTTCTACTTCTCTCTTTCTCTTCCGCTCTATTTCTTTCTCTCTCTCTACTCGTTTACTCGCCTTCTATCTTTTCTCTCATTCTTCCGTTTCATTCTCTCTCGGTCTATTTCTTTCTTTGTCTTTCTATCCTTTTCTGTCTTTTTTCTCTTTTCCTTTTTCTTTCTTTCTCTCTCCCCCCTCTCTCTCTCTCTCTGTACTCGTTATCTCACCCTCGATTTTTTCTCTATTTTTTTCTCTTTCTTTATCTCCATTTCTCTCTTTCTCTTTCTATCTCTTTCTTTTCCTCTCTGTACTGGTTCTCTCGCCCATCAGAGTTACTCCAGTCACAGGAAAAAAACATTTCGAATATTTATTCAGAAATTTGAACATTCCTCTAGATTCTGCAAATATTCTTTCCCTTGGGGCGTCTTCTCTGGGCCACAGCAACAGGAACGTTTGCATAGCTGTCTGCGAATTTCTTCGAGACACAAGAAGAACGCCTTATCAAGTTATTTCCTATTGCAATTTGGTATTTTATCATTCTTTTCTCTAATTGATTATTTTCGATATTAAGGTTCTTTTCGCATTCTATTGGCACATAACCCAAAGGTTCTTATCTTATTTTCAATTCTCGCTTGTAGTCTGATTAATTCAATTACTTTTGTCTAAATTTCCATGTAATGTTTACCGCCGGTTTCATGGCCAATCCCCCTTTGTGGGTAAGAGCCAGTAGAAGAGGTTCAAGCAAGCAAGCAAGCATTTCCCGCCGCACAAATCGGCGCACGCGCTCTAAAAGCGAAGCAGAAGGCGAAGAAGACGAGAACGAAGAGAGCGCGTGCCGGTTCATGATGATGATCGTTTTCGGATTCAGCAGACACGTTACGCCCGGCCTAAACGGCTTCGCTGTTAAAAAATAAACAACAATGACATCCATTTCTTCATTTCTTCATACAGGCAAACGTATATCATAAACGGAAATCTCACGAGCATAAAAACCGAAGGAAACAGCACAATTTTGATACCATGCTACTCGTTAGTGTGGAAAGTATTCGCGTCCACAAAAAGAAAGGAGTTTGTCATTGCCAGACATCGTCCCAGTCTATACGTACACTATTTTCACTACGGTCAGATTAATGCGCAAGGATATAGGGTGGACAATAAGTGTAGAGAGAGGGAGAGAGAGAGAGTCAGAAACCTGTCTGTGTGCGCTGTGTTGAGGAAAGAACGGGTAACATGGCGTCTTTAGTAAGAAATAGTAATGCGGTAGACTGGGTTACTTTGCGATTCATACTGATAGTAAACCACAAGGAAAAAAAGAAAGAAAAATAAACGCGGGGACGAAAAGCCGTGACACGGGACAAGAGCTGACTTCCAACTGATGGTTTTTATTGACGGCGATACATTATGCATATATATATATGCAGAAAGAGTTACACAGAACCATTTTCACCGGAAAGAGACAGCATAAAAATGGGAAGCAAGGCAGCTCATATAGCTAGGGAGCGATGAGGTGGCATCAATATATGATGCGTTCCTGTCAATAAAGGTCATCAGTTGGAAGACAGTGCTTGCCCCGAGTTTTTCTTTGCTTGCTTGCTTGCTTGCTTGCTCGCTTGCTTGTTTGTTTGTTTTCGCGATGTTTACTATCATTAAGGAATTGTACCATTCCACGTAGGAATGACCCAAACCACCCGGCCAACCTAGAATACCCAATCCCTCTCCCTCCCATTTGAAAGACGCTCTTTCCAGCACAGTCCTGGTCGACCATCGAAGACTGATTGACCGGGCCAGCCGGATTGCAGCATCAAATAGGACTCTGGACTGAAGGCTCCGCCCTCTGGGACTTCACGAGCAGAAGGCAACAAATAAAGTTTTCTGCTACTGCTACTACCGCAGTCTGTGTTGCGGCGCTTCAGGTTACAGTCAAACAATGCGCGGGAGATGTGTCAACTACGTAAAAAAAAAAACAGCCTGAACAGTGCACGTGTGCTCACGGTGCCGAATCAGCCGCGAGGAACCTTTTTAACGAGAACGGAAAACGTCACTGAGCACCGCATTTTCAATTTTGTGACGGTGTTTCGCCTTGGATGAAACTCTTCCGTGACGTAATGATCAGCAGCGGAACACCGTGATCACCCAGCCATCTCAGAAAACGTGACTTGACGCGGCCAGCGCGAAAAATAAATAAACAAACAAATAAATAAATAAATAAATAAATAAATAAATAAATAAATAAATAAATAAATAAATAAATAAATAAATAAATAAAACGGCTAAGATGAAGGAACAAAAAATGCGGACACAGTTCTGTTCTTTTTCTTTCCCCTTCGTTTTAGTCGTTTTTAACGCAGGCCACGTCAAGATGCGTTGCCAACTAGCTCAGTAAACCATACTCCTAAAGGAACGTGTGGGCACTTTCCGTTTTCTTATCTCTTTCATCGCAGTAATTTCTGTTTGAAGGAAGGAAGTTTTGAGGGCTCGTTTCCTTGTTCGACACAACTTTAATAAAAACCAGCAGATAATGAAGCCAAGGAAGTTATACGGGACGTTAACAGAGACCGTACCGAACGTGACGCCATCCGGCAAAAAGAGTGTTCCACGTTCGCCGTCATGGCTACGAGCGGCGCTAACACTATCATGTTTCATGCCCATAAATACCCGATAATCTGGACGAAGGGACGACCGCCGCTGGAGCTAACTTGCTAAGAGCATCGGGCGCGTAATCCGATGGTTGCAGGTTCGGTGCCTGCCGGGGGGCAAGTCGTCTTTTCGTCCACTTTACTTCTTCACATCTAATCACAATTACTACAATAGACTTGAAACCGCACAATTAACGTCGCCTATACATTCATTGACTACGTTATTTTGCTGGTTTTCATCAAGTCTCTTCTCTTTAAGTTAATTGCGTAGTAAATAGATCTGAATCTTCGATGATAGCAGGGGTAGCCACATTTGGCCGGCGGGTCAGCCGGAACATACGACCACGATGGCTTCCGGCCTGTCCTTACGTACCGCGTGCTAACCTCCAATGTTCGCTCGCCGTGAGCTGTGACGTAACGAAACGCCGAGCCCCTGTGCTGACCAACGCCCTTAGAAGACGGCGCGGACAGGTCATAAAAATTATGATAATGATCGTTGGAATTTTACTTGCCAAAACCACGATATAATTGTGAGAGACGCCGCAGTGGAGGGGTCCGGAAATTTCGACCACCTGGGGTTCTTTAAAGTACTCCTAAATCTAAGCACACGGGCCTCGAGCCTCTTACCTCTATCGAAATGCGGCCGCCGAGGCCGGGATTCGATCCCGCGACCTTCAAGTCAGCAGTTGAGCACCATAACCCCTAGATCACCGCGTCGGTTGCGGGTCATAAAAACAGTGGTCAAGATTACATACGCTTGTGTTGTGACTTCCTTTTCTTCGTCATTCGTCTACAGATGACCAAACATCATCATTATAGATGCTCCTCACGAGCTGACGCGTGCTCACGTAGCAGCGCTGGCTCGCCCTCTTCTTTTCTTTTTTTTCAGTTCCATTAAAGCGGTTCATCTTGCAAGACGTGTTTTTGGCTCGATGTTAACCGCGCCGCAGTTGGAAGGCTTAGAGGTCCAACACATGGTGCCGAAACCCGGGACCTTTAGACACCGCTGACATCATCGACGCACGGAGCCGCGACAGCTAAGAAGACGCGGCGCCTGCGACCTCAGCGAGATTCCCCGACTGCGTGCGACGGAATGGAACGACAGCTTAGACGACGCAACAGCCTGCGGTCTCAACTCGATGTCCTGTTGGCCGAGGCGGAAGGCAACTTGCGAGAGAATCGAGAGGTCACGAAAGCTACTGTAAGTGTACTCCTCGATCGAATCAGCTCCTTTTACGGACAGATAGAGAAAGTTGATGAGGCGATTTTTGAAGAGACGCCAGACGACCTGTTAGACAGCGAGACGTTAGACGCTGGAAAATACCGTGACAAGGTTGTTACCCTGACAGCGAACCTACGCGTCAAACTGAATGAATGTCTGTCGCCTCCAACCCCACGCCCTACTAACGTTCACCCGTTACCTTCCGGCAAGAGCAAGCTTCCGCAGCTAGAACTCCTAAAATTTGACGGGAACCGCAGACAGTGGCCGCGATTTTGGACCCAGTTTACATCAGCAGTTCACGACAACAGCGAGCTGAGCACAGCTGACAAGTTCAACTACTTGAGCAGTCTGGTGACCGGAGCAGCCGCCTCAGCTATATCGGGATTGCAAGCTACGGAAGAGTGCTATGCAGACGCCATTGAAATTTTAAAGAAACGTTTTGGAGATGAACAGATCATCGTTCAAGATCATCTACAAGGTTTGCTGGATCTCAAACCGGTGTCATCATCAGCAGACGTCCATCAGCTGAGGAAACTGTACGACAAAGTACAGGTTCATATTCGAAGCCTCAAGGCGCTTGGCACGAACTCGACAACTTATTGCACCATGCTGCGAGAAATCCTGTTAAGAGTTCTCCCGACTGACATGGTACTTCGGTTTCACGAGGCGCGCAAGGCATCATCATCAGCTGCAGCTTCTTCGAATGCAGAAGATAACGAGCTTCAAAAGCTTTTGGAATTCTTCGACCTTCA
This sequence comes from Rhipicephalus sanguineus, assembly GCF_013339695.2. Taxonomy (NCBI): domain Eukaryota; kingdom Metazoa; phylum Arthropoda; class Arachnida; order Ixodida; family Ixodidae; genus Rhipicephalus; species Rhipicephalus sanguineus. The sequence goes on from NC_051178.1 coordinate 119,613,021, forward strand.
ACTGACTTGTCGGGAAGCTGTGGCCGAACAAGAGATACACAGAAGTCGTCGCACACCAGAGAAAGGAGGATTAAAGCCCAGCCATCCACGAGACGTTTCCACGACAGCTGCTCTACAAAGCTCAGCTAGTAGTCCGCAGAAGTGCCTGTTTTGCCGATCCGAAAAGCATTCTGCTGAAGTTTGTGATAAAAAGGAGATCAGCCTCTCGCTCAAAAAGGAGATGCTTACCAAAGCCGGAAGATGCTTCCGTTGTCTAAAGCAGGGCCATTTGGCGAAAGATTGCAGAAGCCGGCTGAAATGTGGAAAGTGTGCGAGAAGGCACGCAACATCCGTCTGCGCATCGGAAGAGATCAGAAGCGACAAGGAGAAGGTGCTATCTGCATCGGTAAATCTAATCTCCAAGCAGCCAAGCTCAGTCGTAATGCTGCAGACTCTGACGGCCACCATATCAGGAACCAAAACATCTGGTCGCTACCGAGTCCTTTTCGATGGCGGAAGTCAGCGGAGCTTCATTACGGCGAAAGCTTCCCAAAGACTTGGCTGCGAAGTAATAGAAGAGGAGACGTTGACCGTAGGCGTGTTCGGTGGTGAAAAAGCGCGGAAAACCATGCAGAGGGTGCGAGTATCGATTCTCCCTGCGAAAGAGGAAATTCCGATTTCAATCGATGCGCTGGTGGTGGACACAATATGCAGTGAATGCATTCCGGTACCAGAAGAAAACGTTTTGAGAGAAATGAACAAGATGCAATTGGATACGCAAGCTCTCTCTCTGCAAGGAGTTGAAGACAAACAGGTTGCGGTCCTAATTGGTTCAGACTATTATTGGGATTTAGTAACTGGTACCGTGAAGCCTGTGCACGAAAAGCTGAAAGCTGTCGAGACAAGACTGGGATGGACTGTTCACGGGCCGTTGTCTGCTACAACCAACGTAATACAGAGTGCCAGTGTCGTAGTCCTTCGAGCCACGGTGACAGAGCAAGACATCTCGAAACTTCTGACTCGGTTTTGGGATCTTGAAAGTATCGGGATCAAGGCCGAACACGAAGAAACGAAGGTCGCCGATTCAGTGCTGGAAAACTTCGAGAACATCAAGAAGAAAGACAATCGGTACGAAGTCGCGCTACCGTGGAAGGAAAGGGTTGACCTGGCAGATAACTATGCAGTTGCAACCAAACGTCTGCATAGTTTGATGAAGAAACTTAACAAGGACAGCGAACTCTTGAAAAGATACGATGAGACTATTAGACTGTACCTCGATGAAGGATCTGCTGAAAGAGTACCTGAAACAGAAGAGCATCCACTTGGACCCCTGTATTATATGCCACATCGAGCTGTAATACGAGAGGACCGATCTACTACGAAGGTACGCATCGTATTCGACGCATCCTCTCACGAATCTGGTTCAAAGTCCTTGAATGATAACCTGGAAGCTGGCCCAAATCTAAATCCTGACGTAGTGACCCTACTGCTTCGTTTCCGACGCTACAAGGTAGCGATGAATGCCGATGTCGAGAAGGCGTTCCTACAGATTGGCCTGAGAGAACCAGACAGAGATGCGCTCCGCTTTTTGTGGTTCAAAACTTCCCCACAAGTGAACAGCCCAATGCCGGAAATAGAAGTTTGGAGAATGACTAGAGTGCCCTTCGGAGCTACTTCAAGTCCTTTCTTACTGACTGCTACTTTGAAACACCACTTCAGGTCCGTAGAAACCCTCTATCCTGTGACAGCTCGACGATTGCAAAGCTCCATATATATGGACGATCTTCTGATTGGAGCCGACACAGCTGAAGAAGCTATCCAGATGCACAAAGAAATTATTGAGATCTTCAGGCAAGCTTCCATGAACATTCGCAAGTGGGCCAGCAACGATCCTCTAGTATCTGCCGCCTTCGAACAAGGAATCACTTCACAAGAAAAATCTCTTTGCTTACCTTCTGGACCTCTGAAAGTACTGGGACTTCATTGGAACAAGAAGACGGATACCTTTTCGTTCAAGCCCCAGGATATCCTCCAGTTCATACAGGAGCATCGGATTACAAAACGCTTTGTGCTTCAGGCTGTTGCAAGGATCTACGACCCTTTGGGGTTTCTTTCACCTTTCTTAGTACGGGCGAAAATCTTCTTACAAGATCTATGGAAGGAAAACCTCGACTGGGATGAGACATTGCCACCCAAATTGTCTGCTGTCTGGCTAAAATGGAGCAAGGAGGTAACCATGCTTAGTGACCTCAGTATTCCAAGGTTCCTAGCAGCCGGCGGAGAAGGCCCGTACCAAAAGGCAGCACTCCACATCTTTTCTGATGCAAGCGAGTCGGCATACGGGGCTGCAGCCTACCTTCGTACGGCCGACTACAGTGGCACCGTCCGGACTATGCTACTGATGGCAAAGACCAGAGTTGCGCCGTTAAAGACGGTCACTCTAGCGAGGCTGGAATTGATGGCAGCATTGCTTGCAGCCCGAATGTACACCTACATCGTGAAGAATTGCGACCTTGGAATTGGTGAAGCAACATTTTGGTCCGATTCCCAGATTACACTTTGCTGGATTAACAAGGATTCCGTTACCTGGAAGAAGTTTGTGCGGAACCGGACGCAAGAAATCAGAACATTGACTGAGTATACCAGATGGCGATATTGTCCTGGAAAAGAAAACCCCGCCGATTTGCTCACTCGAGGCTTGTCTGCACTCAAACTTAGGCAGTCGCAGTTGTGGTGGTTTGGACCGACATGGCTTGCAATGTCTGATACGTGCTGGCCCGTGTACGGGGGAAGGATTGACATCGAAAACGGAAAGCTCAAGGCAACTGTGGAGTTTGGCCCGCATAGAGGAACTGATCAGCGGACGCGACAGCATTGTCAGGACCTGCTCTTTATGCTTGCCCGACGGCTCTGTTGTGAAGCGGCCCGTACAGCTACTTTACCCGTTGGAAGCCAACTAACGTCATCTGTCGGCGCGGGAGACTGTTGTGACTTCCTTTTCTTCGTCATTCGTCTACAGATGACCAAACATCATCATTATAGATGCTCCTCACGAGCTGACGCGTGCTCACGTAGCAGCGCTGGCTCGCCCTCTTCTTTTCTTTTTTTTCAGTTCCATTAAAGCGGTTCATCTTGCAAGACGTGTTTTTGGCTCGATGTTAACCGCGCCGCAGTTGGAAGGCTTAGAGGTCCAACAGCTTGCTCTAAAAACGGCTGCGAGCGACAGCATCTGGTGAGTCTATAGACTCACCAGTGACTGCTGCACCCTCCAGCCCCATATCTGCACTTCCGTTTCCGTCATATTGCTTCTCTTTTTTTTCTATACCTGACCTTCAGTATTTACTTTTCGTGCGTGTGCTCTTGATTACACAATGAGGAACCCGCGAACCTTGAAAACAAATACTGCCCTTCGAGTGCTTATACAACACCGCCGGCAAGCTGAGGATTTCTTTGGTCGTTCTTTTCCCGCGGAACAATGAAGTCCGAGTACTCAAATCACTCCGTTCACATCAGTATGCAGCGCAGAGGCCAGAAATTGAACCCGCGACCTGCGAAACAGCGTATGACGACAGTTCTGCGTAGCGGTTGCCGCTGCGCAGGCCTTCTCGCCAGACTTGCTGTTTACTTGCCAAAAAAGAAAAGAAAAAAGAACTGCCCGCGGCAAGGCCTTCGGAGCCAATCGCGGGGTCTCAGCATTACTATTCGTGAAAAGCAGTTGGCAGTGAACATGCGCCTGGCTGCGATGTCAGACCAGACAGCGCTGCCAACAATGACGCCTAATTTCATGCATATTACAGCACGCATTCAAAGGCGGTGCAAGAACCCTGGTCAGTACACTTTATCTCACAGAACAAATAAAATTAAGGAATAAAATGTAAACTATGCTCTGCCGCACCGCGATCAAGTTCAGGTTAAGAGTTCAAGAAGAGCAGTGAAAGAAAGACAAAGATCATTCAGGAAAAGAAAGTATGCCGAATGCGATAAATGTCAATAAGATAAATCGCAAATACGTATATAAATGACTTGGACGGGCATTTGGAGCAGCGCCAATGAAGAGGGAATAGCTGTAGAATTCGTCAGCAATAGGAAATGGCCAGATGTGAAAGACTATGAAATGCTGGCAAGAACAAGTCACGTTGCATACGGCGAAATTTTCTACGACGACGCACAGAGCGAAATACCACGTCGTATCAAAAATAATTATAACCTAAAGCTCTCATCACATTTACATTCGAAGAACACACGGCCCATCGTGGTGTATATAGAATCAGCCATGCAATAATGTGGAAGCGCGTTGCAACGAATATTCCAACGGATGCAAGAATATTCCAGCATCCGTGTCCTGAATCCAGATGGGCTAAATCACCCGATAAGTGCATTAAAATGCAAGTTTATCATGGAATCTCCCCAAATCAAGTGAGAAAAAGCCTGCTAGCGTGGTTTCGCCGGTCTATATATTGTCTTACAAGTAGCGACCATGTATAAAATCCCAAGCGAGATTCAAACTGAAATGTAGAACAAGCTCATCTCTGCAGCGTCGCTTTAATGCTCATAACTCCTCGTGCGTCATCGTAACCATCCTGACACGGTTGCTCTTGCTCCTCCCACTAAGGCAAGCGTTTATCTAAAATCCCAAGAAAGGATTCAAACCCAAGAGCTGACACAGAGCAGACTCATTCCTGCATCTTCGCTGCACCCCCTTCGTCGTGTCGCATCCCAAAACACCATCGCTCTCGTCTCCTTAATCCGCGCGCAGCTGTCGTGTAGTGCATACCACGTCGAATGTGCCCCCCCCCCCCCCTCTGTTGTGCCTTAATACCTCTCTGTACGCCACAACGCGAGGACAGGTCGTCATCCAGCGCGTTGTTGTCAGCGCTCATTAGCGCCGACGACGAACGCGCAGCGTAAGCGAAGCAATGGAGAGACAAAGGAAAATCCTTCGCGCGACTTGGCACCAGGGATCATAATCGCCTTGCGCGCGGGCGCGCTCGCTCGTAAAGCGCGCGAGAAAATGAGCCCGTGCGCGTCGCATGAGGCTAAGCGCACGCGGCGAGAGGTCTTCCGCGCGCTCCCTCACGCCGAGGCCAGAGACGACCTTGTCGGAATGCGTTCTCAAACGCATCGGGGCCGAAAAGCCACTAGGCCGAGACAGCAACACAAAGGATGGATATTACACGCCTCAGTGAGGATGGCGCCGACACCGAACCACACACGCTCCGAAGGGGCGCACGCACAAACGGCCGGGCGGCAGCCTGGCCAGCTGGCTAGCGAGCTATAGGGTGGCCACGTACGAACGATTGTGACGTACACGAGGCCGCCAAGGTGAACCGTGATCGCTCGCCCTGACATCACCCCACTCCTTCTTACACCTCTCTGTTACCTTTCCACTAGCCTGTAAACCTCTTCGCGTATAGCGTGCTTCGATACCGATGCGAGCGAAAGCCTAAATATTTCCGTACGCCAATGCCTTGAGGAGTTCCGTGCAACGAGCAGCGTAATCTGTGGAGGAATATCCCCGCAAAATGTATTGGGGCGATCTAAATGTGTGCAGCGTATGAGCGGCGCCAGAGTATATAGAGTGCTTAACGGACGCACTAAAGTGCCGCCATCTTGGACTGGTAACGTCGCCGTCTTGTGCATGTAACAACTAAATGAAGGGTACTATAGTAGACTCGTACGTGTAGAAACAGATACACTCGGCATTTCATGACCTCGGTAATTTGACGTCACGGCACACAAAACTGAGAAATCGTTCGAGTCGACGGCCAAGATGGCGGCCCCCGCGAATGAAAAGATAAAATCGTCTATACGAGGCAAATGTATGCATAATATACTACGATCCATATAGACTCGCACTATGTGGTGCGCAGCGAATCGAAGGTATGAGGAAGGAAAGCACAAAGGAAGATAAAAGGGAGAAGTTTGCGGTTAAGGTGAAAAGACGCATGAGTTGGTTGGCGGGCGGCGGTGGTGGTGGTAGCGGTGGCCTGGGGAGTTTCCGTTCCATTACTCAGTTGTTACGTTGTCTTTCGGGCATCGTCGCAACAGTTCTTTTTTTTTTGTGGCCTCCGGTGCTGAGCGCTTGCCCAGTGCCGGCCCACGATCCGGCCAGCCGGTCGGTTGGTCTGGAGCACTTGCATATTGCCACGCACTCGCCCGCCAAGGATAACTCGGTAACAGTCCGTTCGGGCCACTGAGACAGTGCGCGCGGAAAAGAGATAACGGCGAGCCAGGAGACAAAAAAAAATAAAAAAAAGAAAGAGGCACAAAAGGGGTGAATGAAAAAAAAAAGAAATAACGGAACAATTTATACATGCAACTCGGTTGGGGGCTGGTAAGCTTCCGATGACTTGAGACAACGCCTTTCCGTCCTTTCTTTTTTTTTATTTATAAGCGTTAACAGTGATAGCAAAACTACGCACAAGAAGAAGAAAATAGAAGCAAATGACTGGGAACTAAGCAACAGCACGCCGCTAAACCAGCCCTATTTCTTTCTCCGGAATGCAGTTTTCTCTGTAGATGTGCTGATCGGGATCGAGTGCTCACTCTTGAGCTTGGGCAACATCGTAACTACGCCATTCTCCGGAAAGTTCCCAGAGAATGGCGTCGTCCACGAGCGCCCTTTCTTGCCCTTCGCATCAGCCATGTCAATTTAAACGTGCTTCAAATATGAATGTCTACTCCCACGGCTTTTCTTTTTTTTTTTTGTTTCTCCTCGCCTTTAAAAGTTTCGAGTCCAACGCTCTATGGAAGAGCACGAGAGAAAATGAAGATAAATAAAACACAAAGAAAATTAGATGCAAAGTTCACAAATTATATACCTGACTGCCCAAGTACAGGCGAGGCCCCTCATGAGCATAGGGCGGCAAACTCACTCATGAGTCGACTCACTCAGACTCACCAGACTCAGATCGGGCCATGAGTCTGAGTCGGAGTGAGCCCGCATGGGTAATACTTTCGTGAGTTTGAGTTCGAGTGAGACCAGTTGAGAAAAAGTTTAGTGAGTCAGTGCAAGTGAGTCCGGCTGAGGAAAACTTTGGTGAGTCTGAGTCCGAGTGAGCCCTAGGAGCAAAATATATCTCTTAAGTGAGTCTGAGTGAGCGCCACAATTTTTGCCGACCTATGCTCATGAGTGCCACATTGCGAACACGGCTAACAAAAAATCCACACGAAAACATCTGCGAACACAAAAAGAACTTCGTACGTTTCTCATCGCAAACACGGTATCCGCGTAAGCTAAAGCCAGTGTTTTATCGTTCCTGCAAACCCAACAGCATGAATACAAGACAAAAAATCCGGCAGATTCCATGCACTGTGGAAATGGACGTCATACGAAGCAGTAAGCGAGGAGCTACATACAAATGAATGTTTTGCTTTGAGATAGATGCAGGCATTCATATCAAGACATGCCGTTCACCATCGCATGTTTGTCATACGTGCATGCATGTGCATGCTGGTATATACCATGCTAATGGAACGTATATTCTGGTATATACCATGCATGATCTGTGATTTATGTTTGTCATACTCATGCCATGCCAATCTTGGTATATATCAAGTTAATGAAATGGAGGTGTGAGCAGATTGTGTCACGTAAGTCATGACGTATATAATATGCGTGATACGATTTTAATGTTACGAGGTGTCATTTATGTTCGTCATACACTCATATCATGCCGTACCAATTTCCGTATATATTTATTAAGTTTTAAAAAAAGAAACGACCGCGAGAGCACCAAAACCGTGCCATGTAAAGCATGACGTATACATGACATGCACATCATGATTTTCGTGTTACGACCCGTCATTTATGTTTGTCATATGTTCACGTCAGGCCATACTAATTTGGGTATACATCAAGTTAACGAGTTAACGCAAAAGATCGTAGGCGGCTAGACAAATAGATCTAAGTAACGCACGCACTTACAAGTAGGCTATAAGTAATGCACGTATACTTTCGCTTCCAGCGCCTACATTTTGTGTTGGCGTACCTTTGCAGCGACCCTACGTGGTTACTAAGCGCAACTACTCATAGAACTCTTTAAAATGATAACAATTATGCCGTGCTTCACTCCGGGAGTGTACGAAACGTTTACTCCGGACTCAGTATAGCTCGCTTCTATATATCTGTAACTTTAAAGGGACACTAAAGGCGAATAACAATTTATGTCAGAGTGAAAGCCCAATGTATGACAACTTCTAAAGCGGCAATATTATCAACAGCAGTGCCCTACTTACCGAGAAGTTAACCTAAATGTACCACATGATGAACGCCACGGGTGGGACATTTTCGAAGTGATCCCGATGGTCGGCCTACAATAAATCACTAGTAATCAAACTAGCAGCAGTAAAAAAAGAACCTTCCGAGCATCAAAAGACTTAATAAAATGCTGTTTGTTCGTTTCCGCTTGATTCATGGAAAAAAGAACCTCCGTGGCATTGCCATATGGGGAACGGCGCGCGTGGTTCAAAGGTTCCGTTTTCGCCGAACTGCGCCTCGCCCGGCGCCCTGCTTCGCTCACGCGGTCGCGTCTCAGTGGTAGTTTCGGGATCGCGTACTGCCGCGTGTGTTTTGCGCGCTGGTGAAAGTCGCTCTGACCGAAAGTTCGACAAAATGCCGCATGCATGTGATATTGCCGGATGCCCGAATGGTGCACAACGCCAGTGCTGCAGCAAGGAAACCGGTGTGTCTTTTCACTGGGTGCCGCGGAATGAACCCTTACGCTCGATGTGGCTTAGTGTCATGCCATTGCGCCAGTGTGCTGAACAGTCAAAACCTCTGCGTGTGTGCTCGCTGCGGGACGGCGGGACTGCGGCAAGCTTCGATGGCTTCGATGGCCGTTGTTGTTACTGTGGGTCCCGCTACTTCCGCTCTGCTGCTACTAGTGTCGGCGGCCGCGCAGTAAAAGCGGGCAACGTTGGGCACGGCAGCAGTGACGTGTGAAAGTCGTATTTTCAGGCAGGAGATTTGAAGCGCGCTAACGCGATGCGGACCACTAAAAACGTGATATTATTTTAAAATAAGCACTTCCTTGGCATAAAAGTAGCACTACGAGGTTTCTGGACCGCTATTTCAACAATCAACGTCGACTTAATATTTGCCTTTAGTGTCAACTTTAAATCCTTACGACCCCCTCAATCTTCTTCATTTGGTACAACTCTTTCTTTTGTTTTTGTTCTTCTGTGGCCCAAGAAGAGGGAATGGAAAACAGAAACGTACATATAAACCTCCCTTCAGTAACAACAAGGAAGAAAAAAACGTGGGATACATTTCTTGAGGAAGATGGATGGAAGAACAGGAAAGAGGAGCGTGCAGTTGTTACTTGTCATGGTTTACCACTTCACACACCATGAAGGGCAACAAACGATGGGTAAACAAAAGAAAAGAAACTACACTGTGACAAAGACAGCTGCACGTAGTTGCGTCATATCCCTGTACTCTGACGGATAACATCTGTAAGGCTGTACGCTGTTGCGACCGCGCGGTAAAGCAGCGAACAAATCTTTCATACGTCTATGACCGCACATCCAGTGTGCTTAGTTGGGCCACGAGAGGCGCTCGTTGGTTTATCAACGATATTTGGTGTTAGAGCTGTCAACTCGTAACATCCATTTATCTAGCTTATAGAGGAGACGAGAGAGAGATAGGGCGCAGTTCTAGCGTTGTGTACACAATACGTTCCTGATTTTTTTCCGTCGAAGCGCCAAACCGCAAAGAAACAACGCCCTCGTTTAAGGTATTCTTTTTTTTTTTTGCTTTAGCTTTCATCTTGACGTGTAACTCACCGTCAATGCTTTTGATGGGAAGTGTCTGCTAGAAGCCATCACAATGATGACGGCGAAGAAAGCTTCCGTGAGCGAGTTTGTAGTGTTCTTAAAAGGGAACGCTTTAAACATCGCTGATTGGTCTTTTCTCGCGTGTGTAAGTAGTATAGTATGAGGGGGAAAAAAATAACTTCAGCCAGTATCACGCCGTGAAAACCGCCGGACAACGAAGCTGTAAGCGCGCGAATGTATGTGATTGGCTAGCGAGATCACGTGGTGTCGTAAATCCGCCGCTAGATTTGAAATACGTGCTCTTGCACACTACGAGCATCGCCATCATAATCATCGCCACCGTCATCATTTCGTTTTGTTTATTTCTTTATTCACCCCCCTCTGGTCACGTGGCCTGCGTGACGACTACAACAACAACAACAACAACTACTACTACTACTACTACTACTACTACTACTACTACTACTACTACTACTACTACTACTACTACTACTACTACCATAGGTATGCGCACAAGGGGGCAGGGGGGGTGACCCCCCCCCCCTTTTATCACCTAAATGGGGACGCCAATTCTGCCCATGGCCTCACTCAGTCGGACCTTTCACGTCATTTTTGATGCTCAGGGTTATGGCTACGCATTTTTTTTTTTTACGATAATGGCTCATCCAAGGACTCTTGATATTGCATTCAAAGAACTGTTTACTTCCCACCTTCATCCCTCAAAGCCGATGACCAATGGCAGTCCTTTATGAGAAGAACGTCATCGCTTCATTTTCATTTTTGCATCCATTGTGGTGCGAGGTTTGTTTTCTTTCGGACTGGACAAACGGTGAGGGGGGGGGGGGGGTGGGGAGGCGCTGCGGTCAAACATGCCCCCCCCCCCTGATGAGAAGGCTGCGCACGCCTATGACTACTACTACTACTACTACTACTACTACTACTACTACTACTACTACTACTACTACTACTAGTACTACTACTACTACTACTACTACTACTACTACTACTGCGGCGGTGGCACAGGGTAGACATCATCGCTGTAAAAGGTGGAGCGAGAAAGTGCACGCGGAACAAGAGCCCGCGAGTCATTTGTTCCGGCAGTCCATGGTCGCCAGTAGAGCGTAAGCGTTGCGTGAGAAAAACATCGAGCGTTGGAGGATGTACGGCGCGCCTTTTCACCGCACTGCAGCGACAGAGCGAAAGGAAGCCCCGAGGCTATAGCTGCGGACGATGAGGCGGTTACGGTCATCGCGCAAGACAAATTGGCGCGCCTGCATGCCACGCTAGAGCGCGACACTATATTTCACGAGAACGCCGCTGTATACGGTAGAACGAAGATGGGTAGACGCGGAATTTGGGGGTGCACGAGAGTCCTTCATCGGCATGGGAGTATGGAAAGTAAGGCAGGGTAATACATAGCCCCCATCAGGCGTGCGACATATGAAGGACGCCACGGTGATGTTCTTCTTCCAGGTATTGCGGTATGCGGTTGGTATCTCGCCTGAGCTATCTTACGCGAGAATCAATATCCGGCACGTGTGCATGCCATCATCGGCGGCCGGGCCCTTCGCAGAAGCAAAGCACGAAAGGCGCAGCATGCGGTCTCGGCTGAGAGCCGATTTCGTTGGTTCAATCTCAGACGGTGATGAGACGTTGGCCAGTTTGTTCGAGCAGTTTGAAGAACGATAATGAAGAATGTGCCTCGCGGTGTGCGTTCCGCTCAGGGTGCATGCAATCATCGATACTAACATATAGATCAGGCGACATTCTCGGGCACCACTTTTCTTCTTTTTATTTACTCTGACTTTTCGAATAGTTCGTAAAATAATAATAATTGTTGGGGTTTAACGTCCCAAAACCACGATATGATCATGAGAGACGCCGTAGTGGAGGGCTACGGAAATTTCGACCAGCTGGGGTTCTTTAACGTGCACCTAAATCTAAGTACACGGGCCTCAAGCATTTTCGCCTCCATCGAATATGCAGCCGCCGTGGCCGGGATTCGATCCCGCGACCTGCGGGTCAGCAGTCGAGCACCATAACCACTAGACCACCGCGGCGGGTAGTTCATAAAAAGGGTGCAGCTGCATACATAAAAGGTGCAGCTGTTGGTTCGTGTGTCCATATCCGTCGCTTTGTCTTTCGTCTCTTTGAGCCGCAACTTGAACGCATCCTCGCTCAATCTTAATGCCGGCCAATAAATTCTCGCTTCTATACGTATAACGCAGAAGTGACCCTGCACAGAGCATAGGATATGACACTCTGGCTGTTATTACAGTAAGGCTGCGTATGGCTAAGTTCTGGCAGACAGCACCCGCGGACAAAAGACGCGTAGAAGAACAATTTTCGGCGAACCGATTCACTGAACTAAATCCAGCGTTATTGCATCGAAAAAAATGTAAATGGCGTAAAAGTAAGCATAAAGGTGTATGCTTTCGCTGAAATGACAGAATGACGCGAACAATTTTGCCTCAAGGACAAGGCCACTTGCGTAAGAAACAAAAGTCATGCCATTTTTGCACTTTTTAAACGACAGTGTTTCTCATGTAGTACAGGATTTCATTTTGAAACAGCTGTTGGCCTCCGTTTACGAGATAATATGCGTCATGCGCAAGGGAAACACCGGTATCTTTGAGTGTATGTCTCTCTATTCGCTCAATATGGTCAATAATGATAATATATATATTCACTATAGCAATATTCGCTATACCGGACCCACCATACTCACAGCATCTCTGGCTTCCAACTTCACAGTAGTGGAAGAGCTCGGCATTTTTTTTTTTTTTTTTTTTTGCTGCGTTAGTCCGAATGTTGCAACTCTGGATCATATGCTATGGCAGTGTCCTGTGGCTTTCACAGACTGTGACGAGGAAAGAGACCAGTGGCGACGAGTCCTTCGCAGGGGAGTTCTTTTAGATCCAGTACAGGCCGTCCAGAAGGCCCACGATTCGGCGGTAAGGTTAATCATTACAGTCCAGAAGTTGCAGCCCTTCACGTCAACCTAAGGGTGGACTTCAGGACCTGAATAAAGTTCATCGTAGCATACCATTAGTCCGAGTGTATACAAATAAGACAAGCTCCCAGTAGTAAAGATGCAGCCTCAGCCAAAACGCATCCACGTTTGCTCTTTTTCTCTCCGTGTGCACACTGTGCGCGGCGTAAAAAATATGGGCTACCAATATGAATTTCCTTCCGTTCACATAGTAAGGCGGGATTCGATTATGGTTAAAGCAGCGCAAACAAAACCGACGAAGAGGGAGACCCAGCGAGCGCTTACTCATAACAACATATCTTGACAACGAGATATGTTGTCATACCTATGTGCTGCTTCCTGATGTTAAGATGTTAGATTTGTTTAGTGTAGTTTTTTTTGCTTTTCTTGCCTTTTCGCTAGTTGGCAAATTTGAGTTGGCGTATGAGTTCACTTCTTTTTATGTGTCTTTTCATGTTTCATCTGGTAAACATTTCATTTGCGAGTAAGAGCTCGTTGTGTCCCTTTCTTCGTCCGTGTTGTTTGCGCTGCTTTAACCATTATGGAACCTTACCAACTAGATCAGTTGTCGACCTTGCTGCGAGAATCAAAGCACAATCTCTCACAAGCACAGTACGATCTCAGCGGAAGCGTAACGTGGCCGACACGACAAAACGAAAGTATGCGATACACGTTAAAATTTCATGGCTAACGGCAAAGGACAAATCAAGGAGAGATGACCGGAGGGACGTGTCCAGTTAGGGCCGTCAACCCGCGGAAAAGCGGCGCCTTGGAGGCCAAAGTCCGCGCTGCCTGCAGCGCACTATGCTCGGCGAGAAGGAGCGTGTGTTCGTGAGTGAGTGAGCAAGAGCGCTCACGCCAGTACGGCCGCGGCGCCGGACGGCACGCCGATGGCCGCCGCAGCGTCCGGCGAGGGTCGAGCGGCGAAAGGGGCGCCGCATTGTCCGGGGGCCTCCGCCTTCTCCCTGAACCAGATTCGCCGCCCATTCCACACACGCCCCGGCATCCGATAGTGGTCCGATAAACGGAAAGCGTGTTGCGTCGACGCACGCGGCCGGCCCCACCTCCTCCTCGCGTCCCCCCCGGTGGCGGCGAGAGCGCGGAAGGTGAAACGAGAAGCGGCCACTTGCGCCCGAGGTATAAAAGAGTGACCAGGAGCAGAGGAGAGTCAGTCTGGACATCAGCTCCACCGAGACCACACACACCATGAACGCTGTGAGTATCCACGCACTGATTCGACTACTGCAGCACCCATTCTGTGATTGGATAGAACCGACTCTGCGAGGAAACGTACCCACCAGCTCCATCGCACGCCTTAGGGCTGTCCGTGCCCCCTTGGGACAGGTGCCTCGACAAAACCACCGGACTAATATCGCTACGGGACAACAGCAGAACAGACAAGAGCTTCCGATATGCGCGCACAGTCGGAAAAGTATAGCTCGAGGAAGTGTAGTTACTGAGCTTACGGAAGGTGCTAAGTTCAGCGGCTCGATCTGTAGACGATCATTGGAGGAAGTGCAGCTGTAGCAGATCCCAGACACAAACGAGCTCAACTTCGCGTTGCGTGAGCACATCACATTCTCCTAACACTCACTTTTTTTCTTCACGCAGTTCACCGCCCTCGTTGTTCTGGCTCTTGCCTACTCCGCCAACGCCGGTGGCTACGGCCTCGGCTATGGTGGATATGGCGGCTACGGCCTCGGCTACGGAGGCTACGGCCACGGAGGCTACGGAGGCTACGGCCACGCCGTCGTTGCTGCTCCCGCTGTTGTCGCTGCCCCCGCCGTCGCCAAGGTCGCCGTCGCTGCCCCCGTGGCTAAGGTGGCCGTTGCCGCCCCTGCCCGCTCCTACACCTACCGTAGCGACCACTTCGGCCCTGGTGTCGCTGTGACCCGCGCCGTCGCCGCTCCCGCCGTCGCTGTCGGACACGGTTACGGTTACGGACACGGAGGATACGGCCTCGGCCTCGGCTACGGAGGCTTCGGCTATGGCGGCTATGGCTACGGAGGTCTCGGCTACGGACACGGTGCCGCCGTCGTCGCTGCTCCCGCTGTCGCCAAGGTTGCTGTCGCCGCTCCCGTCGCTGTCGCCGCCCCCGTCGCTGTCGGTTATGGCCTCGGACACGGATTCGGTTACGGCCACGGCTACGGCCACGGCGGCTACGGCTACGGTGGAAAGTTCTACGGTTAAATCATCCCCTCGTCTCAGGTACGTGGTAACTAGGAAGACAACCATAGTGGCTTTGAGTTCACATAGAGATAGCCGCTTATAAACTCACTCTACGAGGCTAGCTGCAACGAGTGCCCTGCGTTCAGGCTGAACGGGTAAACCAGGAAAAACAACCTATAGGTTGTATCCTCGGCTTCCACGAATTGGTAACTGGCGTACTAATCTGGATATGTAAAGCGAGACTTATTGTACAAATTAAACCGTTCTCTGCTAGTGTGTCTCTTCTAGCATGTCATACGGCTAAACCTACTTGCTTACGTGCTACTACCAAATTGTAGGTAGCAGTTAGCGGTAGGGTCCTGCTTAAGCCGGTAAAGTAACAGCAAAACTACCTATTGTAGCGGTGAGCTGATCGTTTGTACGCACGATGCCTAACAGACAGTTTTTCTTTTCATCTCCTCCAACAGCACATCCGAGCTCCTGGGCGGTGAGGTCTGAGTGTCCAGATGCAACTTCACCGGCGGGTCGTCAGCCTTCCACCAACCAGGGCCCATTTCGCTCTCCCCTCTCTCTTTATAGGACAAATAAATTATTTTACGTTTGTTTATTCCTGGCTCGCAAGACTGGTCTCTTTTTTTCCACCAACTTCATCTATGTCCGGCAAAGTTTAGCCAAATACGCACTTCCATCACTGAAGTTCTGAGCTAACTCGACTAACTGAACGAAGCGGAACTAGTAATTCAGGGAGATGAGCAAAGTGACGATGCAAGGAAAATAGATTACAGCAAATTTTTTTACAGCCCCAGAGATTATCCTCGAACAAGGACTAAAGGCGAGAATCAGTGCATTTGTGCGCTGAGGAAGCTAAGTTCCTAGACCGTTAAAGCAGTGTCCATATATATGTAGAGTGCATTGTCCTCGTAATGTGGAAAAAAAGTTGCTGAAAGCCTTGGTAGAGGAGCTTGGGGCACAGAGATAGGGTGGAACCAGTCATTCGGACAAGAAATTGCTAGGTGAACGTTAATAAACCCAGGTTGTCACCTCTGATCCGGAGTCCGCGGCTAGGGTGTGCCTCATAATCATATCGTAGTTTTGGCGCGTTAAACCCCATTATAACTTTTGCTTATATGGCATCCCTATAAATGCTCAAGGCTAAACCGATCTATTTGTATGGCCACACCTCTACTCGCAAAATATTTCCGTTGTATGTGTTTTAAGTAATAATAGTAATAAGTTACTGCACGCATCGAATGAAAAAGGCGCAAGAATCAGTTCTGCCAAAGCCGCATCGAGCTTGACTGACCGTGTTACAGTAAGTGCAAAATGCTGTAGCAGTTATTCACGCCATTCGAATGACCTTGAGACGCAAGCACCACCGTTAATAATTGCATGAATCCGCCTTCACCGCCACGTGTACCTAAATGGCTTTTTGTCTTGAAATCGAAACAGATAATTGGGCACTGGTACACACGAATGCAAACAATAAGCCAGTGATCAGGGAACATGAAACTGCGCTTACTATAACGCTGTGCTATTATGTGGAGAGAGTTTTGCGTGACTTGTCGCTACCGCTCGCAGCTTACGCTATTCCTATACTGTATAGCAAATAGAGAATGTGAAACGGAACAGGTACTCCAAATATTCAAGGTTCAACAATAGACCTCCGAACCTGACAAGGCCGTTCACGCAATTAGGCCCAAGAATATCATTATTATTGCGTAAGCCACGCTTCAAATATAACTTCCCAAAAAGAGGTGCGATCTGTCTAATGCGCCATCATGGACACGGTACTTATTGTGATTCGATAAGTTTGTGAAAGAGCGCACCACTTGTCATTAAACTACGATCCCGTACCACCGCAAGGTTGTGTTTTATAACCTCGTGCCGGAGCCAAGGAAGTGCTGGCAACCTTCCAACCACGGCAAGGCGAAGACGGCAGTGTGCAGGTGCGGCTCATGTTGTGTTTGCTTCCTTTCCATGCCGCATGTAATCTGTAATCTGATGCATCGTTTTACTAACTCATGTGTATTCATTATGGTAGGCAGCCTCGCGTGAGACTCACGCGGCTGCGACGTGATACTAACACAATTTCTTTTTGTTGTGTCTGTACACGCTCTATACGGCACCGACACGCAGATGACGTGCACAGTGCCAGACCAAAGAGACGACCGTCCAATATCGGAGCGGGAATTCCTAGGTTAGTTTACTAAAAAAAAAAAAACTCCACGCCGAAGACTTTATTTGCGACTATTGGACCTTTATGAGAGGCCTTATGATAACCACGTCCTGATGCCGATGTTCAGAAGATGCGGTCGCATTGTTCCTGTACATCTATCTATCTATCTATCTATCTATCTATCTATCTATCTATCTATCTATCTATCTATCTATCTATCTATCTATCTATCTATCTATCTATCTATCTATCTATCTATCTATCTATCTATCTATCTATCTATCTATCTATCTATCTATCTATCTATCTATCTATCTATCTATCTATCTATCTATCTATCTATCTATCTATCTATTTCTTTGAGTCAATGTTTCTGTTTGCCCACCTTCAGGGTAACAACATTGAGCTCGTGCAACTTTTGCGGTTACTCACCACACCGCCCGCAAACTTTGCCAAAATACAAACAAAAAAAAGAGATGAAAAATTCGTGAACACGGGTGCCGATGAAACCGACGTTTGGACAAGCGGACTTGTCTTCTTCAAGGCTGCAACTGCTTTCCTGGCATGTCACAACTTCGACGAAGAAGACAACCCAGTGTTCAGGAATTGTTCAGCTCTTCAAGTTTCCGTCTTCCCTTGAACTTCTGCATTTTTTTCTTTTTTTGGAAACAACAAAAGAGACGTATGTCGCGAGGCTAAAAGCGATATATCTTACTTGTCGAGAAAAGAACGGCCACGACAAGTGTGTACACAGAGAATTGAACAGAAATCTAGCAACTTTCAAAGATTTTGCAAATCATGAGTCGCAGTGACAAATACCCGCTCTGGAAGATCGACCAAGAATGAGCACACGCCCAATGGTACACACCTAATGAAAAACTGAATAAAAAAATGTCAGCGGTCTAAAAGAATCTTCCTACACGCGACGTTATTGCAGTAAAAGGTATGTAAGCTTTAGGGATCCCTATAATCTAACATTCTATGTTCATGCAGAATTTATGTATCAATGTGTTTTGTTGCGCCCGACAGAGGTGACGCTTACTGGCTGTAGTATGTCGGCAAGCTCGCGGGGATTCTATAATGCCAACGCGCGGATTTCTCACAAAGTGCTACACGTGTTATCACTCAGCGCAAGCAACGTGAAAAATGTATCGGCACGTTCGCGAATGTTGTTTCGACGATTCACATTTATTGAACGCGTAACACGAAAAGCCGTGTACATACATTCCGGAACTTGCGCGAGCTCCAGCGATAACACTGGAATGCACGTTGATACATGTATAAAACCTGACGCGTTTCACCGAATATCAGATTATCAACAGCCGTGCTCGACGTTATCATTGTAATGCGAGTGCTACTTGCTTGTACTTTGTTCCTTTTCTTTTTTTTTTTTTTTTTTGCTGGGCACGAGTTCACTCAATAAGTAACTCAATCTGTACCAGTTTGACTGTTTGGTTCTTCACTGCCACAAACGACGTGACAATATGTGCCCTTGCTGGTAGCGTAGATGTGTATTTGTGCGTGTGTGCGTGTCTGTGTAATGATTTTTTTTAAGGTCTGCTACAAAAGTCTTGAGTATACTTACGAAAAGTTTTTACGATGCATACTTACGACGCGTTCTCTATACTTTTCGCAGCAATGCGTCTGATCACTTTGTGGTATTGTGTAACGGTTCTTATGAAACAGTCATACTCTCATGTGTTATAATGTTCCTATACTGCTTGCATAATTAAATCTGAGTTACTTACTGATACAGTTATTGAGCTATATGAGTTCGACGTTTGTATCCTCGCTAATTTCCTCTCCATTAATGCCACATCGACCGCTCTTCCATGTTGATGTTGTCCTGATTGCAGCCCGTGCTGTTTGATTAGTGGTAATCGCCGTTTTCATTAGATCATCAACGCGCACTTAAGACGTAAGTAGTACGAGTATACAGATACCAAACGAAAAATAAACGGCCAAGCTTACAATCGAAGGCGTCGAAAGGGGGCCAAGGTCGAAGAAGGCAGACAGGTCGCGTCGTCCAGCAATCGAAATGTCCGCCGTATACTTCCGCACGAAGCTTCCGAAGCGCTGACCCTATTTTCGCGGGACAGAGACCACCGTTAGCGGTCTGCTAACGCGCAGTGCTGCCGTGCTGACACTAGATTAAAGCGTGACGGCAATCTCAGCGCGCGAACGTTTACTAAATGCAGTGGTTAAGTAAAAGTAGTGCTAACCACGCGGTTTCTGGCACAGCCGTAGAGCACCGCTGCTCGCCTTCCCGCGCTGCAACGCCGTCGAAGAATATAGTAATGGCTTTTTCATGGCTTGGGAAGTGCTCGAACAATGGACGCCGATGAAAAACAAAGTCCTCGGCAGTTCATTAGCGTTCAGGGCTGTGCACGTCAGCCCAGTCGCGGACGAACCTGACACAACAGCAGCGTGTGATGAATCAGGCGGGGTGTCAGAGAGGCGGCGGACTGGCTCGCTCAGGTCAAGCGCGTGGGACAAAAGAAACAATTAATAGCCCGCGCTTTTGCAACATCAAAATTTCACACGAGGATTCGAACGGTTATGAGTTGCGCGCAGTTGGCCTGCGGATGACGACACCCATCGCTGTCACGTGGCCGTTTCAGCGGCCATGACACTGTGACACTTCGCGGAGTCACTGGATACCATTCGTCTAAACAGGAAGGCCACGCGAATCACCCTCGAAACCAACGAACGTATTTATACTACACAGCCTCCAGAGACTACGCGTACTTTACTAATCATGGAACATTATCAAAGAAGGAAACTTTAATACTGGTTTAATATTATACTTATACGCCGAGATAGATATCAAAGCGCGGCGTACTTCGGCGTACTTGTTTCTGTATTTCCGGTGACTCCTTTTTCTTTTGCCGGCTAACAATTATTGCGAAGTTATCGCTCTGCGCTGTGCACGTCTTCATGTGTAGAAAACATCACGAATGTCATCGCCGTTAATGACCAGATTGGCCGCCGCTGTCGCTGCGCTTTGAGTTTGATGCGGATGCGCGCAGGTTCGTCGAAGAAAGAGTTCAACCCTTAGCTTATGCTTTAGGCTGCCGTATTCTTCATTCGTATTCACTCATATATAAGTAAATGTGCATTTTATTTCAGCACGGCAGACACGTTATTACACCTCTTGCACACCAGGCAGAAGAAGAACCAATTATAGAGGGACTATTCTATTACGAAGGACGAATAAATATTTTAGAAAGCTAGCGTGTGGGCCCAGTCATACAGTTAACCAACCAGCGCTGACTTAATGTAGTGCCACTTAGAGAGATCTGTGCAACATTACGGCTCGTGAGCTAATCGTCGTTGTAGACAGTTTAGTCCAGCTATTCACCACGCGTAATACTTTACTTGACAGGTAACGTAATTCCGAGAATTTCAGATACAGATGAGCACCATACAGCCAGTCTTGCCGGAGCTGTCAGGCTTCACACTTATGTGTATAATTTTGGGGGGATAATAACAGTAACGGTAACCAATAGCTCTCTACATCTCTACAGAGGAAAGAAACTTGCGCGGTGCATGGATTGTTCAATCGTAAGTCATTTCATTTTTGTCTCCGTCACCCTCCTCGTCTCTCTCGGAGTGTCTCAATTTTGTCCGTTCATTCCCGCAATGCTGATTAGATGACCAGGGCCTTACGCTGGCATGTCAACATCCGAACGTATCCTTCAAGATTATCTCCTTCCTTCTCTCTATATATCCACCACGAAGTATACACCTTTCTAGGGTCACATCTTTTTTTTTTTTTAAGTCGTTTACTCGCGCTTGAAACCTACCCGTATAAGAGGACCCAACACCTATTTTTAACAGGCCGTATAGTGTGAGCGAGCCCCAGTAACATAAACTAACAAGAAATAAGAGTAACGGTTGTTGCTTTTCGTGTTACATATATAAAGGTTGATGGACACCAGCAGATAATGAAGCCAAATAAGGTACGGGGGACGTTAATTGTAATGTTTTAAGTGTATTGTGGTAATTGTGATAGAGATGTGAAGCTCGGGCGCGTAATCCGATGGTTGCAGATTCGGTCCCTGCCGGTGGCAAGTTGTCTTTTCGCCCACTTTACTTTCTTCACATATATACATCACAGTTACCACAATACACTTAAAACAGAGCAATTAACGTCCCCAATGCCATTCTTGGCTTCGTTACCTGCTGTTATTCATTAAGGTTGTGTCAAGCAAAGAAACGAGCCCTCAAAATTCCCTTCGTTCATTCATAAACAAAGGTTGGTTACACATACATAAAATCATACAGGTGCGCATCGAACCCTCCACGCCCCCGAAAAAGATTTCTGCTCTACGAATACGAACGATCAGAAAAATAAACGTGCCCACCGCCTCCAATGCAATTCATTAAACGAATTGTGAGCTCTTCTACGGATGTGCTCGCTGTTCGAAGTACACTGTACCACTCTTTGTAGACTTCATCGTTTGCGTATCGGAGGGGTACATATGACATACATGGAGAGCTGGAGGGTTTCCTGCCTCTGGGCGGCCAAGACATGTTTCAAGTGTGATGGTGGTGGTTTAGACGCCTCATACGGGACGTTTGGCACATTCTGCCGCTGACATATCGGATCCCTTGAAGGACCACTCAATACTTAGTCACCATCAACGTAGGTCACAACTGGGGTTATTGCTGTTCCAGTTCCATTACCCTTGTAATTATGACGGAGCCTCGCCCCTGAAGGTTGCGGGGCTTCGCATGACTAAATACACCATTTCTTTCACTGCCTGTACCTTTGTGCCGCCACCTTTAGACGGTGTATAGT
This sequence comes from Rhipicephalus sanguineus, assembly GCF_013339695.2. Classification (NCBI taxonomy): domain Eukaryota; kingdom Metazoa; phylum Arthropoda; class Arachnida; order Ixodida; family Ixodidae; genus Rhipicephalus; species Rhipicephalus sanguineus. The sequence goes on from NC_051178.1 coordinate 119,634,918, forward strand.
CCCTTTCACTCGGTAGTTGGTAACGCGGCTCTTCCATTTCTTCTAGAGTTATGAGAGTTGTGGCCAGGGTGCGTCTCTGGCCACAACGGAAGGTCACTGCATGGCTCTGCGCACATCTCGGACGTTCATTCATCGTTAGAGCTCCGATCGTACTGCCTCGTGTGCTGCTTGCAACGAAGTGTCAGAAATTAATTAACTCTCCCACAAACGATGGCACGCCATTAGCCGCTTCGCACGCGCGGATAATATATGCTTAGTCGGTTCGTGACAACCTAATCATTTTGATAAGCTTAAACGCAGCCACAAACGAACGTGTATTCGGCGTTCCTTGCCTGCTGTCCTCGACCCACTTTGGACCGACAAGAGCTTCGTGCAAGGTCGGTAAAGGTTCAGCTATGTAGTAGTAGTAGTAGCCAGGAAAAAGTGGAATAAGGTGATTGTTTCGAAAGCAAAGCTTATTAGCAGGCACCTGTACCAGGGCCGTCCCAAGTATGTCGTCGAAATATCTCTGGTTCTGTTGTTGTTCCCATTAAAGGACATTTAATTGTACCTTTTCTTAGCCATATATTTTACAGCGTATCAAAATTACATTACTTACGTGACAGCTCCATTATACAGGACTCGGAGGAAGGCGCAATGACTCCGCAGTTACATTTTTTTCCCCCGAAACATCTTCGAGTATACCTGACGCGCTATAGGAACAACCCTCATGCGCCAGCATATTCGATATCGTAAACCTAGCGAAAACAAAATGTATTCGGCTGACTATATGTACTGGTTCACTGTATTTTACCACAAAGGCACCAGCTATCTAGAAAATTACATCCACAGGTTTTCATGTAAAACGATAGACACACCTTAGGATAAAGGCGAGTGCCGAAAGCATAAATTAATTTGTTTTTCTTCAAACCTTGCACGATTTGATCACGACACAGCCCGACCGCGACTTATCTACGCATATAGGAAAATAATCTTTTTAGTAGAAACTAGTTCCAATCGTACACGAAACGTTTCTACCCGAGAACTCTACTCAGACTCAATATGTAAAGTATGTAAAATAGAAGAGGCCTCCCTAAGTCACATGCTATGCGGGTGCCACAATCAGCGAAAAGACTCCCCAGAACCTCTGCGGGAGCGATGGCGGAAAGCGCTGCTCAGCTCTGATCTACAGGACCAAACCTGAGCTATCCAGCATGCCAGGGAGGCTACTGGAAGACAAAGTCTTCCGTCCTCCATCAGAGCGGTCTGGCCCGGACCAACAAATAGCCGGATCTCGAAATGTAGTTGTTTCACTCACTCACGTTCCTTCCAACAGACCCAAGAATAACAATAATAATATCTGGAGTTTAACGTCCCAAAACATCGATATAATTATGAGAGACGCCGTAGTGGAGGGCTCCGGAAATTTCGACCAAGTGGGGTTCTTTAACGTGCACCTAAATCTAAGTACACGGGCCTCAAACATTTTCGCTTCCATCGAAAATGCAGCCGCCGCGGCCGGGATTCGATTCCGCGACCTTCGGGTCAGCAGTCGAGCGCCATAACCACTAGACCACCGTAGCGGGGCTAGACCCAAGAACGAAAGACCTCGATGTGCTCAGGTTTTTTCGCCACTTTTTGTACGCCCTCGTGGTGTCCATACACCGTCTCATAACGATCATCATCAACAATCAAATAACATCCAAAGTTGCTTTATAAAGCTGCTTGGATATTTTCCGTTCCTGAATCATTATACAAGGGGATAAAAAATGGCGCTGTAAATGTAATTGTCCGAACCCATACCAATGCCATTAGCGGGAATTAGGCTAACCACACTGTAATCACGTCGGTGTAGTGAAAGTGATACCAAAATATGCAAAAAACGTGGCAGCTTCTATCGTTAATGTTAGTAACAAAGCAATATTATTACGTAAACGAACGTGCGTGTACACTTTGGAGCCCGCTAATTAAGTACACTGTAGACGCCATAAACGAATTTGAAAAAAAAAAGCTTTTCCGCATATCTGGCGCAAGCGCCTTGCAGTAATCTCGGCGTCTGGACCTAACAACGGTTTCTTCACGGCATGCAGGCCACATCTGCATTACGTAAGCCACTTGGTTAAATAAATTATCAAGGACGACCGACGCGGACCACCGGTAATATATAGTTAACAGCGGGAACTGTTTCGCCCCGTGAGTTCAAGCAACACGTAAGGTCTCTACGTCAACGAGGCGATCACAGTGACAGCGTATATAGCAACGAACCATAAAAGCACGTCGTTGTAGAGGCAGCGCGGGAGAACTGCTGTGCTTCTGTTATAGTGATGGCGCCGGAGTTCCTTATATTTCGGAGGTTTATAATTTTGGTTACTTCATTCTCCCACCTTGAATTTGTCACTAAGGCAACCTGATCCGCTTTGGGAGCACACGAACGTGGCGTGCCTACTAATTAAGAGCGTGTTTTTTTTTTGCTAATTAAAGGTCTAGGGAGAAGAGGGGGAGAGGAGATCGGACTTCGTTCATTCTGTCTTTCTTGCAAGAAAACGTGGTACATGGGATTATCAGCACAACGAGAGAGATAAAAATAACAGAGGAAATTTAAGGGAGGGAGATTAACCAAAGCCGTCTTGCATTGAAAAAATAAGTGTAAAAGCAAAACCTGTTGGCGCGCATGCGTAATTAGGAGGCTCAGAGCGTTCAATATCTGACGCGCAGTTCCGGGGCTTTCAACAGACGGGGCATTGCGTTTTAGAAAATTGCCCGTGTCGCTGTCGATAATAACTGCATTCCAAAGGCTAATTTTCCTAACGCGACTCGTCTGACAGATCAAGTTAATAATAATTATTGGGGTTTATTGTCCCAAAACCGCGCTGTGATTATGAGAGACGCCGTAGTGGAGGGCTCCGGAAATTTGACCACCTGGGGTTCTTTAATGTAACCTAAATCTAAGTACAGGGGCCTCTAGCATTACAGCTTCCATCGAAAATGCGGCCGCCGCGGCCGGGATTCCATCCCGCGACCTGCGGGTCAGCAGTCGAGCACCATAACCACTGGACCACCGCGGTGGGTGACAGATCAACTTATTGAGTGTTTATTGAATTACGCATTTATTGGGGTGTAAATTGTGTAACGACTACCTTAAAAGGGCCCTGCGACACTTTTTCAGCACAGTCAGAAAACGCTGCCGATCGGTAGTCGAGGCTCCGGTGAACACGCGAGCCAAACGTTATAGCGCAGCACGCGGCCTGGAATTCACGATGAATTCTTCGTCAGCTAGAAATCGTTCTCTCTTATCTCGACAAATGATGCCATATACCTAAATGACCGCGTCATATACCCGATTTCACGGCCATTGGCTGATTTGAGCATCGTGTCCTCCATAGTTACCGCGGCCGCCGCGGGAGGCCGCCACGTGCCTGAGAGCGCGCTCGCGACCACACTGAAAGGAAGACGCGCCCGTTCGAAGAAAAAAAAAAGAAAAAGTTCTCAAGGTCATGACGCGCGCGTGACGTAACTTCCTTCCCTCGTGCCACCCCTCCCAGCTTAGCTTCCAGCGCGCTCGTCGGGACGAGAGAAGAGAGAAAGCAGTTACAGCGTGCGACAAATATATATAACTCCGCTCGTACTTCACGGATTCTAAAAATTTTCACGGCTGTCTATTCGTGAGGCAATTAACTCCATTATTAAAGCCGTTCGATGGTTACTTGGAAAAGTGTTGCAGGGCCCCTTTAATGTGCGTGTTCTCAGCTTTCTCCACGTTGCTGAAATGAATGAATGAATGAATGAATGAATGAATGAATGAATGAATGAATGAATGAATGAATGAATGAATGAATGAATGAATGCGGCGAGTGCCGTTGCACGCAATATCGGGCAAAGTCATCCGCGAAGAAAAAGAGCCATCGCCTTTGTGCAGCTTCAAACTACAGATGTAGTACGTTCAGTAATGAGCAAATGGAACACAAACAGCTAAAGAAGAACAGCTTTAGCATGCGAAAACTCGACATTACTATCTCGTGCTGCCAATTATGTGGCTGCCAAGTCGGCTTAGGCCGCGCAACAAGCATGTAAGCAGAAGTGAAGCTGGCATTGTGCTTGCTGGTGAAAACGAATAAAACACGTTTTGGTTAGCGCTAACTCGTTCGTATTTGCATCGTCTATGACTATAGCGAACGTTCATTTGTATGATGAGATAGTAGGCCGATGTGAATGCCGCTCTAAGGCATTCGCGCAAACGGCACCGTCTACATCTTCATGGTCATAACGATTCGCAAGGAAGCCTGTTTTTATGGGAGTAATGTGTAGAAACGCAACGATAATGACGCATAATGACGTAATCAGGATGGCCAGCGCGAACAATACACGGCATTAGAAGAATGTACACGACAAAAGCGCTGCTAACAACTGACAGTTTAATGTAAAAGCGTGAAATATTTAATCAGAAAAAGAGGCAGTGAACAACAACCAAAAAGGTCCAAAAAAATTATGAGTGCCATGAAAGCTTACAATGACGCAAGTTGCAAGAACAACACTTCAGTATCGGTGACAGCATCAGATGGATGGCTCACGCACTTGCGTTATTTCAAAGGGGCTTGTGTCCTGTATACATCCTTCTAGTCCCTCGTGCAATTTGCTGCCATAATGACGTAGCCTGTATAAACGGACATATTCTATTCAGGGTTTTAATACTGCTGTTTACAATGAGTATGTATTTTTATACCGAGATAAATCTTCAAAGTAATTATTATAGGCTAACTGCTTTTCTTTTCAGTACGGCCCTCAGATACACACGTTCAGCCGCTCCGTGTGTTGATTCTGAACTGACAGTTCAGTGGCGTAACCAGGAATTTTTTTTACGGGGGATGGAGAAAAAGAGGGTAAAAGATGGAGAAAGATGGAGAGAAAGAGGGTAAGCAGGCAAGGCTTCCGGCCCGTTTGCCTTTAAAACTGATGTGTCGTGCCTGCAGGGGATTTCAACCGCACGCAAACCTGGCATGAAAATTTTCGGGAGGGAGGGCGAGGGGAGGCACGTGATCGGTGCCCCCCCCCCCCCCCGGCTTCGGCCCTGAGAACTCGATGGCGGATCCAATTTTGACTGCAACGACCGCCTTGCTGTGGCAGCAGAATAGAAAGCGTCCGCGTAATTTAATTTAGCTGCGCGGTAAACAACGATGTTGCTCATATGAAGAACATAATGCGCAAAACGGACAAGGATGAAAGTTGACACGGACAGGCACAAACTTTTGTTTTTCTCATGTGCTCTCAGACTCTATTGTCAACACCAAAACAAAGGTTGTACAGGCATCAGATTATGGGACGAAAGGACTTGCGTGCCCAAGAAAACCAAAGTCTGTTTCGCTTCCGCTTTGACCAGGTCTGCTATCGCAAGCGAGCATAATCAAAATTTGTCTGATAGTAAGCTTGACAGCATTCAATGGCACGGTGAGAGCTAAACAGCGTCTGCAGTGGCGGCTTGGGTAGTGCTGTGGCACGCTAGCCCAGCAGTACTAATTAATTAATTAATTAATTATTAATTAATTAATTCGCGTATGTAATGTACTGATTTTCACCTTTGGATGGGTCCCTGCTCACACAAAACCTGTCTCATTGTTCAGAAGTTCACATAAGGAGACATTCTTTGAATTTTCAAGACGTCTTATTTGAGTGTCATGTTGTGATTCTAATTCTATATTACATGTGCTGCGTATTTGTTATGTTCTGGTGTTACTGGGAGAACGCTCTTTTATATGTAATTTATGGACCCTATACTTGTTTTATGTTACACCGCTCTAAGAGCTAAAGCGTAGCCGGCGCCTTATTTGAGCGCAAATATCTCCTTATATCATGTCAGTAAAAAAAAAGGAGATTTATTTGGCTCTAACGGCTTGGGCAAATACCCTTCATACAGAATACAACAGAATATCCCAGTTTCTACGTATTTTCTATAATTGATACGGGCGTAATTCCAGCTCCAACGCCAGGCATCCGGAAAGAAAAGAGATGTCTATAACGCTCCTAATAATAAGCACGTAGCGCAAACTGAGCCCTGTTGTTTGCTATCTTGCTCGCTACATAACAGGCGAGGCGACTGAGTATATTCTCCTCAGGCATTCTGTGGGCGAGAGCAAACTTTCTGATTCCATTTGCAAACATTGCAGTCGCCCGCCCACGAGCACGCATGCATCGAGCGCCGGCACGAGACACTTTACCAATCGGATACCGCCCTGTAAGCATCTTAGATGACGCTGAGAAAGTACTACGTTGCATCGAGCATATCCCTACACGACATACGAGAAATCTAATTATTTCTGGCTACGTACCTGAGGGCGAATGTATTCGCTCGATGCACATGCCAAACTCAACCAGGCGAGGCCTGACATTTTGCCGCGTGGCGAGACAACGTTTCGGAATAAGGTCAGAATCTGTCTTGATGCTTCGAAAGAAGCAGGCTTTTTTGTTTGTCCTTGCGACTTGAGACATAAGGTACGCTACGGCCCATGGCTTGATGAGCGAGCGTAGCGGTCATTGTTGCGCACTGTAGGTCGATCGCATACTCATATCTGTAAACCGAGCTTCGAGAAATCGACCGCACGTTAGACGTGCGCCTAAACCACACACTCAGTTCAATTCCCACGTTTCAATTAAGAACCACAAATAGAAACCTTATGCTCTCCGTGGCTTCACTATCGGGTTGCTATCTTTATGACGTGTGTGCGTCTAACTAAAACGGACCCTTTGATCGAATCACTCTCTTTCGTTCACTCAGGAAGTGTAACATCTACTTTATCTGTGCAAAGCATGACTGGACCATGGATCGTCATGTTCTGAGAAACATAAGCCTTCAAAGCTCAGCTAAATCACCCGCATATGCAATTCAATCAGTTCTATTCGAACCGCAGCTCGCGAGCGCTCTTAATTTTTCGGTGTGTACTGAGGACCCTTTCTTGCTTGCATTGTTCTAGTGCTTATCGAACTGTTTCCTTCGGTGTTTCTCCATGCTTAATGAACTTTTTCGGACAGCGTATTCTTTATCTCGCCCCCTCATTTGCTTTCGGGTATGACATTGAGATAGGTGGCTCTTTTAGTGATTTCTGCTCTAAATCAAGAGTTATAAAAGGATGAGAGGCCTGGTAAACGCGCGATTAAAAATCTACAAACCAGGCCCTTTATGGCGGATAGCGCATAGATTTTACGCTCCATTAGTTCATCGCCAGGGGACGAGACAGTTCATTGTAAAACGCAGTCTCATCGCGGTAGATTTGCTTAGGTAAAAATAAGACTTTTTATGCAAAATTCGCATCCCACTTTTTTTTATGCTTGTGTTTGTTATAAACTTAGAGTTGCCCTGTGAATGGCTGCGGTGGCCTTTCATGTACCGGCGAAGAAAGCACATAAAAAAGTAAGACATGTAGAGCGGCAAAAAAAGAAAAAAGAAACCTTTATACATCGATGACATTCCTGAATAAATGCGCGTACTCCAGATTAAATTATCAGCACGCGCACAAAGGACCACGTATTGCGCGTAAAAGAGCAGAGAGTGTTATCTATGTCAACTCGAAAGTAGGCGATTAACTGCACTTGAACAGACATTAAGAACAACAGGAGCGCCGGAGAGAAATGGGACGATATTAAGATATCGAAATAACGCTTCGTGTCGGCATGTACTACAGTTGTTGTTTCTTTCGTCGTTTTCGTTCCTAACACCCTACACTAATTAGCCCAAAGGTGAAACCTCCTGGACGAGACATTTCGTAACTTACTTTCAGTGAACGTACACACATCACTACCGGGTAGCCATTGACGGTGAAGTTGAAGCAAGCGTGTTTTGTTGGAGAAGGCGTGTGCGTAAGAGATAACGGGACTTTAAATTTTTATGGAGTGGATTAATTTCGCATGCGTCGCATATAATTCCAAATGGCCGTGCTTTTAACTAGGCGTGAAAGTCACGCGCGAAAGCCACGTGAAACTCACAAAGCTGTGCTGAAATTCTTATCAAGAACTGTACTAAACTGTCGTCTGTACTGCTCATATTTTGCGTACGATGCAATTACATTCTAGTACATTGTAGATGTGATGCCCTTTGGTGCGCCTTTTATATTTCCTTTCTTAAAACCCCTTTTTACTCTTTTTTTTTCTTCATACTCTCTTGATTATTTCTATTTCAATCTCTCTTCGGACAATTGGACGTGGTGTCCCATTTAGGAGACAATAGCTAGCCCGCTCCTATCTTTCTAATTGCGGTGTGTTATATGTCTTCATGAATAATAATAATAATAATAATAATAATAATAATAATAATAATAATAATAATAATAATAATAATAATAATAATAATAATAATAATAATAATAATCATTCTTACCGAGTAGTATATGCTTACGCGTACTTCTGTGTCACACTTAACACATTTAACACGCAACGTATTATGTAAGCAAGTATATTGTGGTAATCTAAGCCTCACTCTGTAAGTATCGCCGAGCTGTTTTTTTTTTTTTTTTTTTAACAGTGAGGATGCTTAGCAAATCGTTCCTTGTGAGTCGATACAGAAAACTATCCTCATCATAAACAGGTATGAGCGATAGAAATTGGGTAAATCCCACTACTCACCACTGGTCCACTAAAAATGAAGAAGGCAACAGTTAGCCCAACAAATGGCTGCGAAACGACGGCGGCGAGCCGAAGACCCCGAGTACGTACAAGGAGAGAATACTAGGGAACGGGAAAGGCAACGGCAGCTGCGAGAAGACCCCGAAGCGGTGGAAGGCCTACGCCAACGACGACGTGCCCGTAGATCTATGAGAGGTGCGAACGCTTGCTTTGAGCGCGAGCTTCTGTCTATGAAGTTTTGGACAATTGTGTCGTGTCTGTGACTGCCTGTGGTTTAAGTCGAATCACTCGGCGTTGAGAATCAACGTAGAAACAACTTACCATCACATAGCTAAACCCTAGCATAAATCTAGAAGCAATCTAGAACCCACATCACCTAGCTAAGGCCTAGAAACAACCTAGAAGCAAGCAGATTATTCTTCAGAATCGTCCAGTTTCGCTGTTTCGAGCCTTGCGTGGCTTCGTGCAAGCTTCGCCAATTTTCTTTTTTTTTTCTGAAACCTTTACCACGATGACAACTTCAGATATTTGACCTCCAACTTTTCATCTTAACGTTACGTCCCTATCATGTGCCAAATCAGAAACTTTGGGCTAGCATGTACGCAGTGCACAATGCGTATATCGGTCCATGAGAGGTGACACCATCAGAACCGCAATACCTTATTTCTAATAATGGCATATTCACGACCTGATATTATGAGTCTTAAGCGTTATATCGAACCACGTGATGAACATATGATACGCTTTTCTTTTATATATGATGCACTAAGTCGTGGTTGCAAATTGCAGGTACGCATGAAACGATGTACAGTTAGTGTGCCTGTTTTTTATATCTACTTTTGTTTATCTCCATCTATTTTTCTCGTATAGTAGAGTATCTGTCTTTAAACATAGTACGAAGTCAAACGTGCTTGGAGCTGTCGCTCTTAGTATCTATAGGACAAATATACAACTACATGTTTAGAAATTATTGTCGAAACGTTCTTGCCTATAAAGCAAGTTCCGATTGGGGAGTTTCCAATGCATCTGACTCTCCAAAGTATTTATGCGAGCCGTTGGAGAGGTAGAAAAACTGAACTGTAATCGCTCAACTCGCTATAACATTAATTTTGCAGTGAATTAGAGAGCTGATGAGTTAGGCAAGCAACCCTTAATCGCTAGGTTCGCAGAAACAGCACCTTTAGAGCAAAATAAACGTTTTACAGCCTTCCACTTGCTCATTGACGAACAAAATCCCCTTACATTTTTACTTGAGCTTGCGCGAATCGCGAACCCTAAATGCTATACACTACACTTTTCATATTGAACCTTTACGTGATGGATGAGTTGGACCTGGCCATGCCTTAGGAAAAACTCGAACCGCTACCGAGTTGTTACCAACCGGTAAACGTTTACTTCCGTGTTTAGCAGCTAGATGAGCGGCCACAAAGTTCAAACTTTCTTTTTTGTCTTGTTTTTCTTTGTTTTTCACATGCGTTTTCCCGCGGACGTTCAATGCTACGGCATGCACCTTAGCGTGACGCACTGGCGCTTGCAAAACTTTCTCTAGCAAGAAAAGAAATAATTAACTACGCTCCTAAAGACCTGAAGGGCGACCCGCCTAACGAAGAAACATTCAGGGGTTCCAATAAAAGAAACAAGTTGAAGCCTGATATATATATATATATATATATATATATATATAGATATATATATATATATATATATATATATATATATATATATATATATATATATATATATATATATATATATATATATATATATATATGTGTGTGTGTGTGTGCGTGTGTGTGTGTGTGTGTGTGTGTGTGTGTGTGTGTGTGTGTGTGTGTGTGTGTGTGTGTGTGTGTGTGTGTGTGTGTGTGTGTGTGTGTGTGTGTTAAGTTCATTAATACAAGTTCAGCATACAAGGGTTAATTACGAATAGCATGCAAACATGCGGGGTTAAAGTTATAGCTCCGACGCAATTGGCGTAATGATCACGTCAGTTACGTCATGTCAACTAGTTAGGGAAGGGAAGGGAAAAAAGTGCTCTCGCATTCAAAAGGAGCTCGGAAAATTGATTTGCTTACAGTGACTGTCATCGTTTATGGTTTCCTTATTGTAACGTTCGTCATTGACTTCGTTTAGGGGGGGGGGGGGGGGGGGTGAAAACTTATTTATTTCCAGTACAAATGCTGCGAAGAGGCTCCGGGTAGTTCGAGCACCGCTTCAAACTAACATTTCCCCCTGTTCCTCTGTAAGCCTCAAGCGCGTAAACACGAATTTCAAACGAAGAGGTTTTCCGATGGTCATGCTTGATTAATCGACCCCCCCCCCCCCCTTCCCATTTTATTCATGTGCCTGTAAGCGAGAGTGAAAGTACTCTTGGCGAGACGAAAAAAAATATATGCATGTGTGTGTATATATATAATATTTAAAGAGCGATGTTTCAAGCGTGTCGTTGTCTGAGTTGAAGCACGATGAGAGCGAGTTTCGAGCCGTTCACATTTCACCGGTTCTGTATACATCGGTCTAGTGGCGCGGCTAAAAGCGAGGGTTCGTTCACGTGCCGCACCCCTTTCGAGCAGGGCGCGCGCAATTTCTCTTTCAAGTAATTTTGCGAGGTGGATGGAAGGAGCACGCGCGTCAGGTTGTCACGCGAGAGATAGATTAGAACTTCGGAAAAGCACGGAATTCCACGCATGCTCCGTTGCATATTGCGAGAGCGGGCATTAAGTAAAGAAATGAAATATGTGAATAAACGCACGTGACACGTTCCGCTACACTTGCCTCATCAACTCCCATTCGCTTCATGGTTTTTGGGCGCTAGGGAAACAAAAAAAGACCCTGTCTCCGAGCTTTCGGAAGCTGCTGAAAGTGGATGCGTCGAGCAGAATGAGCTTCGTCGACTTTACGAAAGAACACAGGCGGCCGCTTATATGTTACAAAACGGGTCACTGTGTTTTTCATCGTTTTATTTGTGTTCGCCACGGAAATCATTTCAAACATTTTTAGATAGCTCCCACGCTGCACGGCGTAGCGAAGAATTCTCGGATTTTCGGCTGAGTGTATCTTGAATAGATGGATTGACGTTTTCATAACTTACGGTGAAGTCTATGCACCATCCCCTTCAGGCGCGAATTGTGATCGACTGTCTGCAAATGCGTCAAATTTGTACAGCATATTTCTAGAGTAGTCTATGTTACATTACAAGACAGAGAATGAAGTAATACGTTGTTTTGTGCGAGTTTTAGGAATTAATTATAATTAGCGCGTAAGTGAATATCTAATTGTTCTACAGTCGGTCATGTCTTATTTTTACATAAAACGAATCAACTCGTAGGCTCAAAATACATGCGACATTTGTTTTTGTTTGTATTCATTTCGACCAAAGAAAATACTTTTTACCTTGGGCTTGGAACGAGGCACGGCTACCGAGCCGTCGAACATCCTAATGCCTTCCCCAAAGTGGTCGGATGCAGCCATACGCAGCACATTGAGGTTAAGTAAAGACATAGTGATTATGCAGAAGGCTCAATTCATCTTATGCGTAATGTATATTGCCCCTTCTTGGCCATTGGTCCAAAGTGGAAAAAACAAGTTGCGTACACATATGTGGACGTTGCGGTTCAAGGAGCTTTGGGCTATACTTGCGATAAGATATGGTAGCGTACACAGACAGAGAGAGAGAGAGAAACGTTTATTAGTAGAAGGATAAGCGATCTTCCTCGCTGGGTGGAGCCCTTAGTTCAGGTCCCATTGGCTCGCGCCACTCCACGTGCCCGCTGGATCAGCCGACATCTACTTCTGCGGTTCTGAGCTGGTCAGCGCTGTCTCCCAAAAGGAATGTGAGGTTGAAGGAATAGGAGCTAGCTCGGTGGGTGTGGACATTCCCAAATGTACCGATATACATGTGGGCTTCGCTCCACAGTAGGGTCAGTATGAGGGATATTTTGTAGGCTGAAAGAGGTGAAGGATGAAAAGACAGAGGAATGAATTAGTCTGAAGCTGCCGCCACGCAACAGCTTCCTTTCGGTTGAGTGATTTGTGTGGTTGTGGGAAGTACATCCAGCTTTGTCTGCAGCGTTGTAGCGTCTCAGTGCAGTTGAATGGCTCTATTGGTGCGTCGTCTGGGCTGGACAGGTCTTCCAATGGCACCCGGTTTGTGAACTCTCGTGATAGTGCATTGGTATGTTCATTGCTACGGAGAGAGGCGTGTCCAGGTGTCCAGGCGATACGCAGAAACGTGTACAGTTGACAACATGGACTGGCTTAACTATCGGACAGTAGAAGCTCAGCGAAGTACTGCGTTTGTATATTCTCCGATGTCGTCCATGTTTCCATGTGCGCTTTCTTTTCTCGTCGTGGCTAACCAGCCAGCCCACCAGTGCCTTAAGATATGTTTGCGTTCGGTAAGCGTATGCCACAAGGCTGCTAGAGTCATCGCTGCTCTCGTATCACCTTTGGTTGATCAATTGTGAGTTAATCAACTCGTCACTGTGTCGCGCGCGCGTGTGTGTGTATACGTGTGTTTGTCTGAGTGAGTGAGTGAGTGAGTGAGTGAGTGAGTGAGTGAGTGAGTGAGTGAGTGAGTGAGTGAGTGAGTGAGTGAGTGAGTGAGTGAGTGAGTGAGTGAGTGAGTGAGTGAGTGAGTGAGTGAGTGAGTGAGTGAGTGAGTGAGTGAGTGAGTGAGTGAGTGAGTGAGTGAGTGAGTGAGTGAGTGAGTGAGTGAGTGAGTGAGTGAGTGAGTGAGTGAGTGAGTGAGTGAGTGAGTGAGTGAGTGAGTGAGTGAGTGTTGACTATAGACGCTGGTCTTAATCGACAAAAGCATAAGACAAGGCCGAATGACTCATTATCCGGAACGCAGCTCAATCCGCTTGAGTTATCGACAGTTAATTACCTTTCAGTTTGGCCGCGCCACAAGGTCTACAGTATGCAGAGGTTAGTCTATCCCTGCGGGGTCAGCCAGCATCGGGGCACACCCGCTTAACCTTTTTCCCTGCCGTCTCCGAAATTCCCTGAACGTAACGAACGCCTTAGGCGCGATTAAAAGACGTTTCAACTTCATCAAAATCTCGTACCGCCGAATGCAGCGTTTCAATCTGGCACCTGTGAGCACAGAACGAAGACAGATTGCAAAGCGAAGGGAAAACGCCCCTTAAGTATGTATGGCCCGGTTGCGCATATGACGACTACGGGAGCGCAATAGCTGACGGTCCGCGGCGCATAACTGCCGCGCAAGGTCGTCGCCTAAATGTACGAAAGTGCCGCCGCGGGCACCACAGTGGGCGCGATATACGCGCTGTGCAGCGGGAAAAAGTGTGTCGCCGCGCAGACCGGCGCGAGGAAGAAGAAGAAGGGGCGCGAAGCGGTGGCCTGGGCAAGCGCGCGGTGCTCGCGGTGGTCCTCGTTGTGGCGGTGGTGGTGGTTATAAAAGCCGAGGAGTGGCCGACGCGTGTTCCGATTCCTCTGGCCGGGCTCGTTTGGACCGGCGCGGCTCCGCCCGGCGCCGCACTCTCTCGCCGCTGCCAGGGAACTTCTCGGCAACAGCGCGATCTCGCCCGCTCGTGCAAAGGCGCCGCGCGCTGATCGCGTACGCGTGCTTCGCCGCCGCTCGCATGCAACAGCAGCAGCGGCACCGGCGTAGCCGACGTCCTTCGCGCGACCTTCTGCGCAGAGAAAGAACTGACGTGTCTTTCGATCGAAAGAAAGGGACCCTGAGAGGATAAGGAACGACGGTTCACCGTCGGGGACGTTAGTAGTTCTTTATTTTTTTTTCTGACCGAGCTGGCGAGAAAGTTTTGAATAACCAACAGGGCCGTTTGAGAAAGGGCCGAAACCGAAAGTATGCCCACGCGCACGAACGAACGTGCGCCCACGTACACTGCGGTGGGTTTTTTTGAATGAACGACGCAACGCCGTTTCGGCGGGGAATGCTGGGAGAAAAGCCGGCTTGCGACGGGACGGTGTGGGAAAAAAACGTGGCGCTGGCGACTACGCAACGCGGGAGGCGGCTGGAGATGACCATGTGCGGCGGTGCGCTCGGCGTCGTGGTAACCGTCCTGTGAACAAAGAAGCAGGTCGTCTCTGCAGCAGTAGCAGCGCCGGGGCGGTTCCTTCGCCCGCGGGCGGCCGGCTGGCCCCGATCGGCGCTTATACTTAAAGACGGGTGGGCAGCTCAAGGGAGAGCCAGTACGCGAGAGCGCCTTGTACCGGAAGCCCCGTACGTCCGCTGCTGCTGCTGCTGCTGCTGCTGCTGCTACCGTCACCGCTTTCACCGTTGCCGCTGCCGCCACCCAGGGCGCCATGATAGCTGTGAGTCCCGCGCCTCGCCAATGTGTGCCGTAGTCGCCGCTGTGTGGACTTGCGTCACTCCGTGGCTATGGCGGAACAGTTCTTGGTGCCTTAGGCTTTGTTTTCCACGCATGTTTTCGCTGCTTTCTTTCGCGCTCTTGCGTCATCGGCAACATACGGAATCGTTCCATGCGCGTGTGACTCAATCCAAACATATGTGAAGCGGAAGCTTTGATTTACTTATCTTCTTTTTCTGTTTTCAAGTTCTCCGGTGCACTTCGGTTTATTTGCTGATAAGGAATATCTGAAAAGTGCCGAATATTCGCTAATATTTGGTTATGAACGAGCTGTAGATTATATTTGTCTGGCATCCGGAAGTAATATTTGTTGTTTTTAATTATTTACCGTCTGTGCCCTTCCGGCACTGAGGCTGCATAACCCCAGTGTTTTTCTTGATATTGCCGGCACCGAGTACTTCCGCTTTTGTCCACTTTGTGACACACTTTTACTTCGTATCCATATTTTATGGCAAGCACAAATCTATGTAGAGTCAGCGTAAGAAATTCAAGGGGTGGGTGAGCTTATGTATATTGCTTCAGCTGATAGACGGGGTTTACATTTTAAGCCCAGGCGTTATGAAAATAAAGCGCGTTCGGCCTATGTGTCATCGGTATATTTCGGAGCTAACAGGTATTTAGCTTAGCCTCCGACATAGGCATATTGAGAATTTTTCAGATACGTTGAAGATTACCTTATAATTTTCAAACACGACAACGTACCCTCCGAACCTCTAATTATTAACGTACCAAACTTGTTTCGACACTGCCTGGACTCTGTCACTGACACACTAATTACTTACTAATGACGGAACGCTTCGCTTTCTTGAGATTATGTTCGCGCTCCATGATAACCGGACCCGCAGGCAGTATGAACCACGAGGAAATAAACAATTTTTACCACTCAGCTCAGCCTACTCCAAACTATTTAAGGTTCCAATGAGGCCCAAGGCACTGCGTAGTAAGGGCCACTTCTGTTGCAGCTGCGACTAAACTGATCTCCGAATTGAGTGGTAGAACGCCTACGGCGCTTCGGTGACGGACACCGTTACGCATTTGCTACGTACTTGCCCTTGCATCGATGCTTTCAGTTTGAACTTTCATTAATGCTTGCCATTCAGTTGTCAGAAGCTGGTTCTTTACTATACCCTGCTCTGTCCCTTATCTCACCAGGGAAGACAACTATTTGTTGGCCACACGTGGGCAATATATACTTCAGCTATTCCAACGCTGTGCTAAGCGCGCGTTACTTCGCTTTTAATTAGAGATACGGATCTTCAGCTTTTATCCTGGTTGTTGAAATACGCATTAAATGCAATTATGCTACTCGTAATTAGCGCTGAATCAATTTTAGTTATCTTTCTTCACTAATTTCATAGTAAACGTCAACTTTTATCAGCTCTTTTAAGCACACCGTTCCTTTAAGCCTTGGGAAGTTCCGTAAAAGTTTATACAGTTGAAAATTTTGATAAAATATAGCTATTCAGTTTAGAGCCTCTGCAAGTGAGTAGTCAAAAAGAAGCAACGAAGTTATGCAAGCGTTATAAAACGGAGTATCCGTAGCTGGAAAGGTTGACTTGCTCTGTATGGCTGTGAAGATTGATACTTCTCGTAAATGACTGTTCCAAGACTCGCATAGATTAGGCATTTCGAGTAAACTGAGTCGCACGATTTCGTCCAATTACCCGATATGTCGAATTAGCGATCAGTGGCAAACTGAACGAATTGAAACTGTTATTGCTTGAAGCGTGCGCCGACAGACAGACGCCAAAATAAATTTCATTATACTCCCATACGTTAAATATTATACCAGATCCATTTTACTAAATTACAACATACGTAATCGTGACGAAATTACAAAGGCTCTTACTGAATCTGTTCAATTCTGTTCTAATTGGCTTTCTGTGGAAAGGTTGTATATCGCCTCGGCTACTCCATTTCCATAAGTTCTGCCACGAAAAAAAAGAAGATGACCCAAAAACAGTATTAATAAGTAAAGAAAAAATATATAGCAAACAAAAGCAAGTAAAAAATAACATGGCAAAGGGCAGTTCGCTTGAAGGAGTTCACTTTGCAATATAACGTTCATACACACACACACATTTCTGTCCAAGTTGTAACCACAGTATACGAGCTAATACATTACTTCGTATATAGCTCATAACTGCACATGGCTGCTCACCGCAAGCGCTTATCTAATCCAGTATCCACTGAGAAGTCTTATAGGAAGACGTTCGCCTTTTGCCGTAGATGCTTCTCAGGCCACGGTCCAAGTAACTTTTGTAAGGTGAGGGGGAGTGTCCACGCTTGCCAATTTTTCTCTTTTTTCTTTCATTAACATTTTCTTTTGAATCTGACAATTTTATTGGATCGTAAATGCATAAAGTTCTAAATGCAATGTACGCTCCCGACATTTCCTAGATTAAGACATTTTTATTGCCTACGGAAAAATATTAATCATAATTGCTTCAGCATATCTTGGCAAAGAACATTATTATATGCATTTCCCATGCACGCGCCGCGTGAGTTAGACCGGCCCTCGAAGCTATAGTATACATAAAACAACTGACGCATTTGTTCTCCGGCGTTTACAGACAGGGATAAAATTTTTTTAGGCAACTCAGTCGAAAGACTGAGATTGAATCACGACAACGATGCTGCTGTAACAGCGGCTACAGCCAACATTATCGATCATTAGCCAATAGTAGTCAACAATTGTCAACATCTAGCCACCGCTAACCAACACAGACAAAATTATCCAGTGCTCGTATTATACGAGTAAATACCGTAGTTAACTTCGGTCAAAGTTATTACTATCTTCGTCGTCGTGATCTTCACGGACGTGGTCATACCCGAAACACAGAAAAGCGCTTGCAAGAGCACCACAAACACCTGGCGTTCAAAAACAGATACGAAGTCCGAGATATCAGCTTCGTGCACACCTCGGCTCGTATTCACAGAAAGCTCTTACGCTAGAATTGTTCGTAAGAGCAAAATGAGTCAGCCAATCCTGATGCTGAACATATTGTTACGAGGCACTGTGCATGAGCTCGCCGTTGAAGACCACATTGCGACGAAAAGAGAAATAAAGTGGCAAATATTACAGCGAAGCTGTAATAAGGTGTCGTGATATTTGGTTTTGCAAGGCGTCGTAATATCTGCACGGCGAAGCCAAAATTCCCCCATCCTACGTACGTAAAGACTCATAGCGCATATGTGCCACAGAAGCTGGGCAAGCCCCACTACTCACCACTGGTCCACGAAAAATAAAGAAGAGCAGGCGCGAATGCGGAGCGAGTGCAAAAATAACAAAAGAGAAATACAGGCGCGCCATTGGCTGCGCCGTCAGTGACGGCGTTCTCTCCGTCCTCATTAAGAAACACAAAGACTTTAATGAACCGTCGGAATTGACCCAGTGATAAACACCGAGCAGCATCGCTGGTTGGCCGTCTGCACGGATGGCTTGGGCAGTGATATATTAATGTACTCGCTCCTGTCGCTCCTGTGTACTCGTGATCCCCGTGACAATATCATTTTCGAAGTCTGCTGACCTATGGTAAAGTACACTTACGAACGGAAAAGTTTGCGAATTCGACCCCTGGGGAACGCCGATAGGTGTGTGCGCGTATGTTGCTTGTATCTTCTCTCCTACTTGATTCCTTCGTTCTTTTATCTGTCCCTTCTCCCATCCTCCAGTGTAGGGTAGCAAACCGGGTGCAACCATGTTGACCTCCCTGCCTTTCCTTTGCCTTTCTCTCTACCTTATACTCTCACGAGGAATAAGGATGCTCGACTTTGGAATCTTGGAACAGCAAAGGAAACCGCATCACTTTTCTTCGAATACGGTTTTCCGCTTCACCGACGATAGCAAAATGCTGCACCACCTGCAGCTGCCTAAGGCGCGTTAAAAGCACTGTACATGAGTGTTCACCTATTCCATCCACCAATGGAATACGGCCACCGCGGTCAGGAATTGAACCCGCAAGGCCATACCCTGTAAGGCAAAGCTGTATCCACTGAGCCAACGCAGACGAGTCCCGATGAAGGATTAGGCGATATTTAGGTTTTGTTCACATTACTGCATATTGAGGTCGCCACAACATCAGGATGTATTCCCGCTTGACACGTGACTCCTTTTTCGATGTTGCAGTTCCTGAGTGTCATTCTCCTCGCGTCTCTCGGACCACACGTCCGAGCCGGAGATGCTTCCCACAGCAGTTCCGGTGGCTCTTCAGGATCCGGGGCAACCGTCTACAAGATGGCACAAGGAATTGGGCCCGGCCAGAACCACGGTCAACCAGTCAAGGTACCCGCTTCAGTGTTCGCCTCCGGTCCCGGAGCAGCCGCCGCGCAAGCGGGTGGCCAGGGGCCGGTTGGCTACCCTGGCGCCGGGGCCCACGGCGCACCCGGCGTGCACTTTAGCGCCGGTGCCCATCCTGCCGCCGGCGGTGCCAATTATGGCTTCGTTCCTGGCTATGGCCCGGCTGCTGCTGGAGGGCCAGGAGCAGGTGCAGGTGGCTACCCTAGAACATTCCTTCCTCAAGCGCACGCTGGTGCCGCAGGTGGCGACCACCAACAGCTCGCAGCCATCGGAGGACCTTCCTACGGTGCTGGAGCGCCCGGCTACGGTGCCGCAGCGCAGCTGTACGGCAGCGCTGCGCCGGGCTACGGCGGCGGAGCTCCGGGCTACGGCGGCGGAGCAACGGGCTATGGAGGCGGAGCAACGGGCTTTGGTGGCGGAGGAACGGGCTATGGTGGCGGAGGACCGGGCTACGGCGGCGGAGGACCGGGCTACGGCGGCGGAGGACCGGGCTACGGGGCTGGAGGAACTGTGTCAGCCTACCAAGCGGGACACGTAGGTCAGGGGGCGGCGCTCGGTGCAGCGGGCTTGGCGGGATACGGCGGAGCTCACGGAGGTTCGACGGGTGTGCAAGTGGCTGGACCTCAGGCGTACGGACCGATCGGCCAAGGCTACGGCGGTGGTCGACACGTGGCCTCTCCTGGTGCAGCATTTGGTAACGTGGCAGCTGCTCAAGGAGGGCACGCTGCCGGTGGTCCCGCTGGACACGCCGTCTATGCCCTTCCCCTGTCCGCCGCTGGTGGTCATGCGCACGGAGGCGCGCTTCCAGCTGGAGCATATCATGCCGGCGGTGAAGGCGCGTACCTAGGCGCGGCTGGAGGTCACGCTGGTGGTCTACCCGCTGGTCTCGGAGCTCGCGGTGGGCCCGTCGTCCAGTTTGCCGGTGCACCGATCGGCCAGTACCCTCTCGGTCAAGGTGCTGGTCAAGCCGGTGTTCCCCTGCATGCCCTCGGCTACGGCGGTGGCCATGGTGGGGGCTACGGTGGTCAAGCGGCCGGATTCACCGGGCCAACGCTGGTCGCTGGTCCAGGAGGAGCAGCTGGTCAAGGGTATGGCGGCCCTGTAGCCGTGGCTCCCGGACACCCCGGTCACGCTGCCGGCGGTCTGCCTCACCATCTAGCCGGAGGTGCCGGTGGAGCCGTTGCCCAGCACGGCGGCGCCACTGGACAGGCCGGTCTCGGAGTCACGTACGGAGGGAAAGGGAAACAGAAGTCATCAAGATGAACACGAAATCCATCTTTTAGCGTCGTTTTGAAGAAAACATCGCGCGGGAAGCGCGAAAAAGAGAGAGTCGGAAATTGTGTGTTATATGTATAGTACATGCCAACCCGCGCTCTTTCGAACGCCACTTGAGCAGCTGAATGCCAGTCCGAATTCTCATTTCCGTTTCTTTTCCTCCTAAGTTTAGTTCTGTAATTATTCATTTCTTCTCACAAATCTTTGTTCGTCCGGTCGATTAAAGCGAGATAATGAAATGCCAGTATGCTCTAGTATACCCTGTACAGCGAAAGAGAAACTGTGTATTCTTGTCAACAGAGTTTGCCAATAGAGTGTCCTATGCATGGTCGCCTCCATCTCGTTCGGTGCCACCATCAATCCAGTGGCCTCCATTAAACACATTACTGAGACCCAATTGACAGTTGTTGTTTCTTTTTTTTTCTGTTTTCCGCAACCCACACTGTCTTGCCTCGCATCGCGGGGACATCGCAAGCACGAAGTGAGCGTGTGTTACTCAAACAATCGGCTCACGCGAAAACGCGTGAGCCCTGCCATCATCAATAAACGAAAATCGCGCGCTTGTACACGCACGCGCGATGCATGAGCCGCAGCGGCCTGCCGCTCCTTACATGCCTAAGGCCCCGCCAGCCGGACCGAGTAAACGAGCGTGTATCGGAAAGGAAGAGAGAGTGCGCGAGAAAGAGACCCTTCGGATCACTCAATAATGTCATGTGTGCACGAAGTGCACGATCCTAATGCATCCGCGAGTTTATCACCAAGGCGCGCTTGCATATCGACGAAGCCAGCAAACGGGCGAACAAACTGGGACGGCGATCGTGCATGCCTGCCTCCATTGTCCCCGGTTTTGAACTTGAAGCCAAACAACTGACGGCCTAGGCTTCGGCTCGATGCACGCGCCCTTCCGGCCAAGTGGGACGCACGATCGGTTGTGGGGCGTCGTGAAAGGAGTACGCAATGAACTTTTCTCCCCGACAAATCGTCGCCGAACTCTCGCGCACCAGTGCACTCCTTTTCATCCGGGTCCCTAAAGGTTGCGGTGGTCGTGCGCGTGCACCAACAGCCCGAGGCATCTACGGGGCTTTCCCTTCAGCCTTGCAGGATCCGACACGATGGCTTGCACATATCCGCAGACATTGTGGCCTCGGGGAAGGAAAAGAAAAAAGCTAGGAAAGAAAGAGAGAACAGCGCTCGATGTGTAACGACTTCGCGATAATGTTTGTCGACAGCGTCTAAGCTATAGCAAGAACACGCGGCAGCGCCTTCGGGCTGTAGAACGCGGTCAACACGACAAGGCGCACTCGCTTGAGAACTCTCACGGACGCGTTTTGTCCGATGCGACTGAGAGTGACCGGCAAGCGGAAGAGACGATACGGCGGTGTTTTCGTTAATGTGTTTTTCCGAATGACCCCAAGTTGCTCGCGAGTGACCAGTGGAACTGCGGCTCTTATATAAATTGAAAAAGAGAAACCACATGGCAGAAACTTGCGGCAGGTCAGGTACGCTTCCCTCAGGTATAATTTACAGTGGCCGCGAGGCATTAAGCAATTCAAGTATGTTTACTCTGCAGCACACACAAAAAAAGAAAACACGCGCAGCCTGCTTTCAACTAGGGGATAGCGCGATAACTCTGTAGAGTTCGCTTTAAGCAAACTATAGTGGGTATTCCTTTCAATAAGCCGTGATCTCGCTCGAGTGACCTTCATGACGGCGCCCACGGTCACATAACTTCTTTCCACAAAATTCGATCAATACGAAATTTACGAAGAGTGAAGTCCCATTCTGCCCTGTAAATATCGTTACGTGCTACTTTCGTTAAAACTAGGCGATAAATTATTCTCATCGTCCAGTTACACAGAAAAAGCAAGGCATGCGCGACTAACAGTGTTAATAAAACGCCTAGTTAGTATCGGATCTTTACAACGAGTTTTGTTTCAGAAGTACACACTACTCCAATAGTCAGCTGTTAATGAACTCTTTCACTGGCATCGCTTGTGACACCTTTCATTGGCGTAGCCATGGGGTGGGATGTGACCCCCTCCCCCTGCTCCGAATACTTAAATTTTGCATGTATATATATATATATATATATATATATATATATATATATATACGCACACATACAAATACACGCACGAACATACATAAAGGTTGGTTGAACACCTCCCACCCCCAAAAATATTCCTGGCTTTGTCACTGGCAAAATTAATAGTCTCTGATTTTTATGATGATTTCGTTTATTTTACCGACAGGGCATTTCGGCATTACAAATCTTTTCACACATGTCCTTTAAATTTGTGTATACATATACCCGCGCAAGCAGGACTATTCGACACCAACAGTTGGAAGGCTAATACCATAGGCATGCACAGGATTCTTCAATATAGGGCAGGCCAAGCTTGACCGCAGAGGACCCCCCCCCTCCCTTCTTGTTGGTCGCGTCCGAAGGAAAACAATCTTCGCAATGGATGCAGGAATTAAAGATATAGCGATGACGTTCTTCTCACAACTGCTTGCATTTGGTAGCCGGCCCTCTGCAGGTAAAGGCGGGAAGTAAAGAGTTCTTGGAACGCAACACCAGAGATCCTCGGCCGCCATCATAGTCGAAAACTTACGTGGCCATAACCCTGCACTTTCAACAATGACGGGTCAGCTCCGAATGAGTGGAGTTATGGGGCAGAGTCCCCCCCCGCCCCCGTTAGATGATCAGGGAGGGCGGCTACCCCCCCCCCCCCGCCCCTCTGCGGACTCCTATGGTTAATACCCAGTGAACATGGACGGTAAGAACACAAATATTAGTAGAAATGAGGAAAAATATGTTGATGAATCAATGCGCGCAATAGAGAGAGAGAGAGAGAGCCATTTATTGAAAGGCAGGAAATTTAGCTGGTTTAATAGAAATCGCTCACAAGCTACTCTGCGTGGGGAAGGGACGTGTGCAGAGAAAGACAGAGCAGAGAGGCATAATGAATATTTTAAGATGTTAAAAGAGGAAAGAAATTAAATATCAAGCATTGAATTTTCTGGCTTTTCGGTGACGACGTGCGGTGTTACAGTCATTCAGTCGTCCTACAATGAAGTGACAAATTTCGCTGCACGAAAGGCGAATAAGGGTGACAGGCAAGGTGGAACCAAAGTCTGTCGAGCTGACCGATATTGTCCAAGCACGTAAATAGAAAGTTCATCGCACGCCTCTGGTGCGTGAGGCAGGCTAAAAGCCTAAGACGCAGTCAATTGATAAAGCTCTCTGCGTGACTGAAAGCGTGCAATGTTCATAGAGCGCGCGTCCATCGGCGTACGCTCGACACTCAAGCAGAATACGTTGCACGGTTTAGATTGAGCAACAGTTTTTGCAGTGTAGACTTGTCGCTTGACCGAAACGGTGCCGCAAGCCGTTTCCATAGCCAGTGTTTAGACGAATCCGACGATATAGAGCTTCCAGATGGCATAGCATTATATGAGTAGCCCAATTGTTTCTTCTAAATAAAAAGAATAAAATTAAATACGCTCAATAAGGGAAGCTAAGGATATGTCTGCGGGCGCATGATTTCTATACCTATTCGGGGACAACTTTCGACGTTTGATCACTTAGCCTACTAAGCTAATATGTACTCGAAATCATTCAGCGTCAAATTCGAAAGCCATATGAATAAAAGCGGCCCGCAAACTACTTAGTACGCTCCCATTGTGACCCTTTAAATTTCTAATCATATTTCTCTAGTAGTTTAATTAATGCGCTCTACTCTCTATATAACCTGGAACTGATGAGAGAGTTACAAATGGGCATCATCCAGTGAATATACTGCAATCTTATAGATGCATGTTGCACCTCGTGTCCCTCCATGCCAGGACTCAGTGTAGTCTTCAGGCTAACACTCGACCACCACAGCAAATCTCGTGGACCGCTTCATCTTCAAATTACGTACTGAATGAGATGTAACTGTCATGCTCACATTGTGTTTCGCAAACCGCGTTTATATTTGTGTTTTGAGGATAATGGGCAGAGAGGGTTGCGGAGGACTACCGTGTGTAGCAACCTCCCCCTATCTCTATCCCTTTGCCCCTTTAAAATAAAGTTTTTACCTACCTACGTACCTTTGTTACACGGGCAAGCTTGACTTGATTGAACTGAACGACGGCCTTACTCGCTCTACCATGGTTACTGGCAACCGTAATCCACCGCAGTTACACGGGCTATCCTGTGCACAGATAATGACTCAATTAACCGCGTGTCATGTGATTATGCGTGTATGGTTTTGACAACGAATCATTATTCCGCAAAATATTGTTATGTCCGAAAAATTGTATGTCTGAGCAATGCAGCTGTAATAAGTGAGAGCTTGAAAGGTCCGCGAGGCCACGCACTCGTGTGATGCAATTTCCTCCGCCTTGCCCGTTTGCGTAGTGTGGGTTTTCGTAAGTATAGGTTGCCATGCTCGGTCAGCGGTCAACGTCGGTTAGCGTTCCAACGTACCACCGCTTGGGCAGTCGTGTAACTGCGCCAACCGCGTGTAGCGACAACCATGTGGTTGCGTTAACTGTGGTTAAGCTTGGTCGCGTAATAGAAGTGTTTATTACTGTTATTCGCATAATATCTATCTATCTATCTATCTATCTATCTATCTATCTATCTATCTATCTATCTCTCTATCTATCTATCTATCTATCTATCTATCTATCTATCTATCTATCTATCTATCTATCTATCTATCTATCTATCTATCTATCTATCTATCTATCTATCTATCTATCTATCTATCTATCTATGGTTACTTGCTTTGACAACTTCACTGCTGCTTTCTTTCTAGAACACATGGTACTATTACGTGTTGTGCCTGCTGTATGGTACAGACAGAACTTCATTGGGTTCGACACCGCCTCAGGGCAAAGCTGCTATATCTTATAGTTACTTATTGCGGCAACCATACTGCCCCCCCCCCCCGCTTTCTTTTGCAGCAACTGTATGGTACTGTTACTTGTTTCGGCAACTACATAATTATACTATGCCTATTTTCTTTCTGCGCCGACTGTCTTTCGTTACGCTTTCATGCTGTTAAACACATAAACACACACACACACACACACGCACACACACACGCACACACACACGCACACACACACACGCGCGCGCGCGCGCGAGCGTGCATTTTTTTTGGAGACCTAGTCGAAGAATGCCAACGCAATAAAAAAAAGCGGCCACATAGTTCAGGGTAACCAACCGGGCTGTGCCTGATGAGCCTCTCTGCGTTTCGGCTCCTCTTAAAATATTCTATTTCCAGGATTACATGCATAAATATTTCATTTCCTTCCTCGCCGCGAATGCTCTAGAGAAACGCCTCCCTCGGGAGGTCGTATTAGAAGCAGACTCTCCGCCATATATTCCGCAACGAACGCGGCTCGACCTAATGAACACGACACGAACAGTCCCCTTTCTTTTATCAAGGAAAGATGAATGACGCCTACCGTAAAAAGAAGAAAAAAAAAGAAGAGAGAAATACTGAGGGAGGTGGCAACGTTAAAAAGTAAGGGTTAAACGGTCTGGCCAACGTCGAGTTTCGCAACTTCACCCGCGATTTGAAAAGGGGCAGTCGACCCAACAAAGGGAACAGAAAAAGAAAGAAAGAAAGACTCGTGAGTTACGGCTCTCGATAAATACAGTGATGCACCCCTTTGGTATACTATACTCTTTTTTTCTCGTCATTTTTTTTTTGTGTGTGTGAAAGTACTCCCTTCCAGCAAGCGCCCTTAGATTTCCAAGAGCGTTGTCTCTAACTGTGTGCTTATAGCTTGCTGCCGATTACTACACCGTAGCCGTATGAACTGCAATACAACGGAGCCAGAACAGAAGACTAATGCCCTCAAGACTCGGGGGCCTCCTTTATAAAACACCCAAGAATCAATCATTCAAAGCTTATCATCTTTCGCTTGGCCTGAGAGAATGTGCTCGGCTTCTTTCCAAACACGCGGCCTCTTCACTCGCCTACAGTTTTTGCCTCTATTCACTTTCCATCTGCTCATTCGTTTAATTATTCTTTCTTTCTTTCTTTCTTTCTTTCTTTCTTTCTTTCTTTCTTTCTTTCTTTCTTTCTTTCTTTCTTTCTTTCTTTCTTTCTTTCTTTCTATCAACCGCTTTCACGACAGACAGGAATCGATACCACAGAGCGTATAAATAATATTAACGATACCGCCGCTTAATGGGCAAGCGAATCTTTGCAACGCGCAATGCATTTACGTGTCACCACGCCCGATAACAGTGACTCGGAGGACACATTTCTGGTGTCCTTTATTATTTTTTTACTTTATGAAAGGAGAAGTCTGTTACCGATCGAACGACGTGTACGGACGGCATACGTTTGCCGCACGGATACGAAAGATTCGGGCAGAGCCTGTGGTATCACCATCCAAAGCTTGCCGCGATAAAACATGCATGCGCTTTGATATCGACGGCGACGGACCAATCTCGCTCGCTGCTTCTTTGGGCGCTAAGGAGAATGTCCATCTCTCTAAGTGGCGCCTGGGGGCGCTCCGCAGGCGGCGGTAGAAAAGAAAGAATATACGTTAGAAACGCTGACGTCAACGTGCCTCGCTCGTAGGCACCCGCTGTCTGTTAATTTTATTAGCGATGCGTCTCTTTGTCGACCTAGTAGCAGTTCGAGAACGTACGCGTATGGGCCTCGCTTAGTCCGGGCGAATAGCGTGAAAAATGAATGACCGATGTTAAGTGAGCATTCGGGTCGAAGAGAACATATATTCAATGAATAAATGTAGGTTGCTAGGTCATCTGCCTCTTGAGGATAACAAAAATTTGTGTGGTACCTTAGCAGTCATTCAATTTTAATGCATGCGCACGAAAATAGATGACTAAGGGAACACGTGTAAGTACGTGGTCATGCTTTATCTTTAACTCTGGTGCGCACTCTATTTTAGCGGCCCTTCTGAGCGACGTGATGCGCGCGCTCCCACGATCTCCAGCGTTGATGACATTTCATTCCGCATTTTATAAATTTTCCTGCGTTTGTTTGTATATGTGCACGTATATAATACACACATGCAAAATTTAAAGAATTGGGAAGGGGGGGGGGGGCGTACCCTCTGGTTACGCCACTGGCACGTACAGCTCCTCTGAACCGGTATCGACTCGTAAAAAGCCATTACACAGCGAGCACGCCCGGATGCTCGCCAGCATTTTTTCTGCGGTTTGGACTTGTAGAATATTCGTTTGTCGTCACAATTCCTTTACTATAGGGTTTGTCCAGCGTACTCTACAACACGTGAGCAGGGTGGTGAGCCTGGAAAATGAAGAGATAGTAGAAGCAACTTTGGCTTGACCGTGTGTCAGAGCCCGTTCCTGCAAACCACTCAATCTCGTGACAGCGGTGATACGGATCTCACTGCAAACTTCAGTAGTCCGCCTTAGAATCGCAATACAGTTGAAAGTCTATTTAAGGAAGTGATGACCGCGCTCGAATTATTTCGCTGAATCGGGAAGTTCGTAATATCGAGGAAGGGATTTTCGGTCCTTCGAAATAAAGATATTCTAACGTAGCGACATCCGAAAGCTACCGCGGCATTTTAATTTCCACTCACACACGCCTGCGCCCGCATGGAACCTCCAAAATCCGGGCGATAAAGGCGAGGTAGACAGCCACGTGAAGCTATGGCAAGCTGTCGATATGCAAAGACGAGGAGAACGAATGCAGCGATTGTGCGAGCCGGCAGGGCAAGGAAGTTGCAAAGAGACGGCCAGTGCAATCTGTCGCATGAAGCATTAAAATAACGAAAGCAACCACTGTGTTCCTGTGGGAGCATTCACAGGGAGAACAACGCGCCACCGCCCCTAGCGCCATTTGGTACGTAAAAGCGCTGCCGACTGATTAGTTGTTCCGTGCATGGGTGCGCCGTGCAGCCTCGTCAAAACAAAACTAGGGTCATGACTAGGGCGGCTAGATGTTTTAACGCGGTAGCGTTACCGTTACAGCACACATCCGAAGGAAAACCCGTCTGCGCCACAATTAGAAAGAAATTACTGCATCTTTTACTCATTTATTTCCGGAAAACTTCGTTAAATCGGGTTTAGTGTCATGATGGCCTCGTTAATTCGAACTGATGAAAACATTGAACCCTACGCGGGTACCTGCCGGGTAAGGTAAGTTTCTTCGTTAGATCGAGAAATTCGTAAAATTGGGTTTCCTTAGATCGAGCTTTAACTGCATATGGTTCATTGGTAAGACAAGCGGTTGATGGGCGCAGTCAACAGCACCTCTGCGAGCTCAACTTTCGATCCGTTCGTGTTGCACTGCAGTGTGGAAGAAATCGAACTTCATGGGACGACCACCGGTGCACCAGACGAGTTGTCTCTCAGTAGAAAAATCACCAGTTCGGGCAACACCGATAAAAATGCAGTAGAGCGCTCTGTTTCGAAGCAACGTGCATCAAATTGATCTCTTTTTTTTTTTTTGAATTCCTGGCACAACAAGATGTTGCGGAGGGTTGCCAGAGGCACCACAATGCTGTCTCTCTATATGGGTATACTTACGGGTGTGACGCCCAGTGTAATGAGGGCACAGTAGTTGGTCACAGGCACGTAAGCAAGGGGGGGGGGGGGGGGGGCGCCCCCCTTCCCGAAATTTGTCCAGCCTTCTATATTCCCGGGCAACTTTTTTTCTTTTTCCCATGGAAACACTTTCTTTCGAAGAATTAAGCCTTGCCCCCCCCCCTCCCCGAAAAAAAAAAACACCTGCCTACGTGCCTGGTTGGCCACAATAGCGACACATACAGTGCACTGGCGATGAAGGTGGAATCGAACGCAGAGCGAGTGCCGCGTGTAAATTACGCGTGCGTTGACTGCTGCGAGCATTCACACGAAATTGTTTGGGGCAGGCAATGGGGATTTCTGCGATAATTAATACATATTAATCGGAAGGCTGACACAAAGTGAAACGTCTGAAGCAGGCGCTCTTTGTCTTCAGTGTTGAATAGACATGCATGCGTTACATGCATGCGTTACATGCATGCGTTACATGCATGCGTTCGGCAACACTCTTAACCCTTAGCGAAAAAAAGCTCCCCCACCGAAAATAATGTGTTTTTACAAGACCAACATCAAGCCGTTGGTCGCAGTTCTTATTCAGAAAAAAAGAAAGCGAGAGAGAGAGCATTAGTATCGTGATGTCTCAAATGAGCGCATCGTGGAATTTCAATGATTCCCGGGACGTAGCAGAGCAATCGGTAACGAAAGTGCCGATAAAGCAGCGCGTTTCGTATTGCAGTTCAGCAAAGTGTATCCTACTCCATCCCCATTTTTAAGGCCTCATGCAGCACGACAATGGCACCTACTGGCTTATCGAGCGCTAAGTCGTGGTTCCAAAAACGATTGCTTCATACACGAGGTGACTTCTCAGCAAGGTTATATCTATCGTCATGACATCAAATTATGTACGGACATTCTGCCTGAGTCTACGAGTAAAAGTACATGTATGCACCATGCAATAATATAGGCCCAGGATATGTTCATAGACAAGCCTTTCGGTGTTCCAAATAAGCAGGTAATTTCAAACATTCGAGTTTCACATAAAGTTTCTATGATCCACAAACCACCTTTTCATCTAGCTGACGAAATGTTGGAGATCCTTGCGTCAACCGGCGTTACACGCTGCGACCTCCGGCGCGGTTGCTTCGACCTCACTCAACCGCACCCTTCGATCTCAGTTAATCGCACCCGTTTGGAAATCAAGCCATGAGTATACACGAGAGAGCATGAGAGTACATGTACGTGACATGACATTTACAAGTACATGAGAGACCTGGGCCTGAGCACCCGTAGGTTTTCGTTCATAAGGGCATGGACCGGCCGCCTTCGCTAATGATGACTCGCTTCCCGAATCCGCTCGTACAAGCAGTTCCACAGCACTTTTTGTGAACACGAGCCCGTCCGCGCGTCGCTTTTGTCACCGCAAGTTCGTGCATCCCGAAGCGTCCTTCACAAGGTCCCGCCAGCGGTAACGCCCGACCGGTCGGCGTACTTCCCTTTACTACTACAAACCCTCCGTGTACTTTGACTTGGAACGAATCCATTTAACCTGAACCAGGAAACGAATGGGGGAGTTGGACGGGTGTCTCTGAGACAATGTAAGTACAGAGACATGCATTGCATTTCGAGGCTGCAATAAAACAAAAGAGAAAAGAAAGATCGCCGCGGAAGGCGCCGCGGCCTTCCCAAGGACCGCCGCTCGCGCGACACCACGCGCCGGGCAAGCGTGTCAAGAACGAGCGTTACCTAATCGGGCGATATATCCGACGCTGCCGGGGAAGGCTATAGCCGCCCCAGGCTAGCTATCCGCCCGTGCACGCACACCGGCGCGCCATCGAAAGCGAACGGCGCCGGAGCACTCACTATCTGATGAACGGGAACCCAACGGGAGCGCTGAGCGGCTAGCAGCACACGCCCAGCTCTCGCACGCATTCCGCGGTCAAGCGGCGAGGGCCTCCTGCGCCACTGCGGAGCGTGGACAGCAGGCAGCCTCGTAGGTCGCACCGGCGGCCTCTCCACATGCAGCTGGCCAGCGAGAACCAACTTCACCCTTGCCTGTCTCTCGCCTTCGACGTCATTGTTCGGGCCACTATTTAAGCGGCCGGCGGTCACCGGTGAAGTCGCAGTCTTCTGACAATCAGCAGCAGCATCACCATGAACGCCGTAAGTAAAGCCGCGAACAGTCGTGCCTCGGCTCGCCTCAAAACGCGACCGCTCCGCTCCCTCTCTTGAGGGCCTCCGCCGTGAAAGCGGCTTGCACACCACCGGACTCCATAAGGAGGGACTGTGGGAACGACCGACGGGCCTAAACGTTTTTCCCTTCCGCGTTCCAGTGACAAGCCCCGTTGGAGGTTTATACCGTGGAGCGAACCGTTTCATCTTCGAAGGAGATGCTGGATAACTCCGTATAGCTCCTTGTCTCATCATATTATCGTTTAGTCCACGAAGGGACCGCGCTCTTGCAGGAATGGCAGCGCTATCCGCTAACGCAATTGACGCTTACAAAAGCCGCCTCGAAAGAGTAAAGAACCGTTCTGCCAGCATCGCAAAAGCAATAAGAGAGATGGGGAAGGCAACAGGCGGAAATAATACGCGGCACAGGAAACTCATTTGGCGCGTTCGTAACGAGCGAAACAAAAATGGCAGCCGTGTTTTAGCATGTGCGACTTGTTATATTCCTCCCGTCCTTTATTATTTTATCGCTTGCTCTCGTCGTATTGGAGCATCAGCTTTTCCTCGACTGCTTCCGCTGTCGCATACATCCTCGATGACGCTAAGTGGCGCGCCCGCCGTCACCGTTGTTGTCATATAATTACCGCCTCGCAACGATCATGTTTGAGAGCGTGCCCGCGCTTCCGTTTTGCGGACTCGCCGCTGCGCTTTCGCTCGTTCTTTTGTTCTTTCTTTTTTCTTTCCATTCCGGGCTCTCGTTCGTGCCGCGTGTTTGCACGTTCGTCGCGTGGAGAAACAAGATTAGTCTCGAAATCAGGACGCATCGGTCGTTTTCACGCAGGGGAGCCGACTGACTCCCTCCGTGGCCCCCCTTCGAGAACGCGTTTTTCTTTATCTTCTGACGCCGCAGTGCGACCTCTTTCTTCTGTCACGTGCAGAGAGGCAAATGCGCACCGCTTGCAATCGATGACACCGAAAGCGCAAATAACGTGCCGATGACACAGTGGGTGTTTGTCGCTTGCGAAGCGAGACAGCGGGCGTAATTCGAACGCAAAGAAGAGCAGAGAGGGAAAGCGGCTGCAGGACAGCTAGGAAGGAAAGAGATCTGAAAACGCAGTGTCGTACGATTAAAGGCATCCAGTTTACCGAATGTACCGACAGTCGCGTAGCCGCGCGTACTTCGTTGTAATGTACGGCGTCACATCCGCATCTCGCTACAACAATAGCTTTAGTTTCGTAGTTGACGCGCCTTCTGTCTCATCTACGAGACCCGATCTCTGGTAAAGCACTCTTTTAAATGAGAGCTCGTATGAAGACGATGAACGGATGAATGAAAGGATTCGTTTGTCTCTCTCTCCTAGCTCACCGCCGTCCTCGTCCTCGCTGTCGCCTACACCGCCAACGCCGGTGGCTTCGGCCTCGGCTATGGTGGCTATGGCGGATATGGCGGATACGGCTATGGCGGATACGGACACGGAGGCTACGCCCCCGTGGCTGTTCACGCTGCCCCCGTCGCTGTCGCTGGCCATGTCGCCAAGGCTGTCGTGCCCGCCCAGGTCACCAGCGCTGTCACCTACAGGAGCGACGTCTACGCCCCTCGTCTCGCTAAGGTGAGAATACAGCTCGTAGAGTGGGAATCAAGAGCTGATACTTCAGGATTCAGAGCTAGATCATCCCCTAAAGCTATGACAATAGAATGAATATGTTGGTTATTAGAGTAATACCTATGAATCCCGTGGTTGAAGTGTCCTGCTAAACCCTGTACCTGAACCATGTATCTAAACCCTGTATGCACATAACCCTGTACATAACCCTGTATGCTCATAAACCCTATATCTGAATGCTGTATGTATATAAAGAAATGTTGATGGTACATGAAACTGTTCACGAAAGGAGACTGTAACAGAGAAGTATAATGGGAGGGTTGATGCGAGGAAAATGACAAATCGCACTCCCAGCTGACGACTTTCGTGCGTTCTGAGACGCCTTTAGTCTCAAAGACTTTTGCATATATGTTTGTGCCTATAGCACGCAGTACCTGTTTGTAATTGGTGTGAAAAGTACGGGCCCCACTCCTTGACCTGCGAGCTCACTCAGCGTGAACGATCTGTTACAGGGCATGCTCGTATTCATTTGTGTCGCAGGTCGTCGCTGCTCCGGTCGCCGTCGCCGCCCCCGTCGCTGTCGGCTACGGACACGGCTATGGTGGATACGGTGGCTACGGACTCGGTCTCGGCTACGGTTACGGCCACGGCTACGGACTCGGTCTCGGATACGGTTTCGCCGGCAAGCACTACGGTTAAGCGCCCTAGTCCCCAATTTTAGACCTCTACAACAAGTTCAAGCGCATGACTCTAGGCGACCTGTACTGCCCGCGGGTTCAATAAACATATCGGGCGTATCACCATCACGCCCTTGGGCACAGAGCAAAGGGTGCGGTTGTCGTTTATTTTTCTGCGGCGAAAAACGAGTGTCCCAGCCAACGTCCTTAGCAACTGGAGCGTCTGACGAACAGATTGTACATGCAAAAGCAACACCTCATAAGGCCCTTTTACTGAAGGAAATGTCTTGGGAGCCTGGCCTCACAGCTCATCAGCTCAGAGAGTCACATGTACACGAGTCCTCCTTCAGTTCTTGAAGGCAACAGAACTAAGCGACCACCTGTGATATGCTGCACTGTGTGTGGTGAAATGTGTTCACTGATGTTTTCTTTTCTTTTTTTTCTCTCTCTCTCTTTTACCCCTTATTCCCCTCCAGGCCCGTAGCCACGGGAGGGGGGCCTAGGCGCCCGGGCCAACACCCCCCCCCCCGAAATTTTGGTGAAGTAGGTGTTTTAACAAAAATAAATAATGAAAACAGGTGTTTTTCTCCAATAGTCAAAGTTTTCAGCAAGTGCCCCCCCCCCCCCCCACGAAAAAAATTCCTGGCTACGGGCCTGCTCCCCTCCAATGTGTAAGGGTAGCAAAGTGCACGTAGTCGTGTTAACCTCCCTGGCTTTCTTGTATTCTTTCTTTCCCTCTCTCTCTCTCTCTCTCGCTCATGAGGCCCACTCAGGACGTCAGAAACGTCCCGACATGGTGAGGCCTCATGTACTACGTGGGCAGTAAAGAACATTAGTATGCATACACACTAAACACGATATCGTATACGGTGCTAGACGGTCCATGTCGACCTAAATCACGACAAAGATCTATTCCGTATGACGTCCTTGGAAGATATATGACGTTCAAAGCTAATGTATATTCACAAACAAACAATTAGACGGACATTCTACTTCGAAGCTGCTCGCAGCGAAGGACGAGAAAAACGAGGCCAACCGATTGACCAGCACCTCGAAGGCCGCATTTTCGGACCACGCCCTATGGCCACCGTGCCAGAAGGAACGGCAGAACGCAGATTTCGCTCCACCGGTGCGAGATCATTTCCGTGCCATACATTCCCGTAACACGTCCAGTTATCAGCGAATGCGGATAGAGACCTTGTTCGCGGATAACGTGCACTCGTGGAAAGTACGTGGGCGTGGCCTCGGGAAGGGCTTGAGCAATGACTGCAGGCGGTACTGCGAGCAGTCTGACTTCCATGAAGAAAAAAAGTATGGTTAATTAAAGGCGTGACCCACGATAAACATCGGTTGGAAACGTTACGTCGGACAAAAGAACGCGAGGAAATATTCATGATAAGCCGAATAATATTTCACACTCTCTCGCTATTATTCCGGTAAAGAACTGCAGTGGGTCACTGGGTGGTTAAACCAAAACTACAACCCAGGAGTCAAAAGAATAGTCGCTGCGAATTGCGTCTCACGTTCGCATTCACGTGGCCTTGCATACAGTCGCCTCATAACGTGGCACGTACACACGCCCAACGCCTACAACCCATTTGACATATACGATGAAACTTAGTGGACCGCGGAGAGTGACGCCATGGCAAAACTCATTTTTGTACGATAGAAGCTGTATAGATGCGTCGGTCCAAAACCGATTTCTGCCAGTCAGAAACGACAAGCGGAGCACGCAGTAATTGAACATAATTCGAATCCATTTTAAGTTACCCCGCGCATCACGTCGTCACAAACCGCACAATGTGTCTAAATTTCGCGTAGGCTCGTTTCCGTGCTAAGTAAAACTGCGGACTTCAATGGCTTCTCTTTTGTTGTGAGCGATATTGCCGCATCCGTTGGCAAACTTTGACAGACCGTATCGGCTATTTATGCGGGCTGACCGAGACTCGACGCGCTTGGTACTGTGCAGCGAGGCGGTTTCTCCGCTGAAATACGCGAAATTTCATCATCGGGAAGGGCTTCAACGCTGAAACCGTCCATAAGTTGGCTCCTCGCAAAACCTAGCCGCGTCTTTGTCCGCGTGGAACCATACATAGACCAGTCGCGCTGTCGGTATGACGCAATATCGCGGTGACTGCGTCCCAAACCGCAGCTTGCGCCATCCTTGATGCATTGCGGTAGACAGACGGCGCGTCGTGATATGGCCCAAAGGCTTTTCCCGTACGAGCCACCCGAAGAGAGCGCGCGGATTTAATTTTCCGCCATCCTATTAAT
Source organism: Rhipicephalus sanguineus (assembly GCF_013339695.2). Lineage (NCBI taxonomy): Eukaryota > Metazoa > Arthropoda > Arachnida > Ixodida > Ixodidae > Rhipicephalus > Rhipicephalus sanguineus. The sequence continues at coordinate 119,670,692 of NC_051178.1, forward strand.
CTGGCGCGGCGCAACCACGTCCGCGGTAGAAGAGTAATCCCCGAGGTTGACAAAAGGGGGGGGGGGGGGCTATCGTGAGCGCGCATGGCATGGCCCGAAGTCGAGCGAGGCGCAACTCCGCCTTCGCCATCTTTCTTCCTTCGGTTGCGACCGAGAACAAGTACAGAGGACGACTGGGGAGCCATCGAATCACGAAAGTATAGAACGCACGCGAGGCGCGTGGCTTCTTCGTCGCTCAAAGCCACATTCGCGGGGGAGCCAGTGGGAAGAACGAAACCGAAACAAAGCGCGCAAGAAGAAAAGAAACGTGAACAATGAAAGGCCGTTTCCTTTCTCCCGCGGCAGAGTAAGAGAGGCTTATAGATGTTTCGGTCATCAGTTATGGTCATCAATCGCACGCGAGGAAAAACTGCTAGGCAATAGGGAAGCGCTGTTGGAAAAGAAAGGAGCAACGAATGTGCGTGTGGGTGGAGAGAGAAGTTAGGGAGAGAGAGAGAGAAAAAGGGAGGGGGGGTTCGCTTGATCGTTGTGGGTATAGCGATAACAAATTAAAAGCACTTAAGGAAGATCTACGACGCGCCAGAAAGCAAAGAGCGCAAAAAAAGGGTCCACGGAAAAACGGCCACGCATCGAACGGCCGGAAAGATACTCGCAGTCCAATGACGCACGTCTCCCGTATATTGCAAATAGCATTGCGCGCCAGAGCCCTCCACTCCCCTTCTCGTTTCTCCCACAAGGGGGCGGCCCCGCCGAGAGAACGTTATAGGTCACTATGCGAGTGCGATCGCGCAAGCGCAAGCGAGATGCAGGGGCGGTTCCCGGAAGGAACGAGAGTTTCGGCTTCGGCAGAGATCAGCAGCGCTGGGGCCTGTGCGTTCTTTTACGACGTTTTAAAAAAAACAAAAACAATTAGACCGACTGCGGACAAAACGAGATAACGAGCTCGCTTATTTGATTCGCGTGGTATATAGAAGGGAATGGGAACCACTATGCTGCGCCGGGATGTACGTTAGTTACAGACATTAAACGGGTGTACGTATCGATTCGTGGATGGAGACGTCTCTTCACATTTTCCCCATTTGTTGCGGACATTTGTGCGAGCGCAGGCTTTTCTTGTTTAACGACCGACGCTGACAGAAGAGCCCGTATACACACTCTTTCTCATGCGACAAAATTCAGGCGTGCACTCTTATAATCAGATCCTGCGTGGAGTACCAGATTTAGCCAGGCAACGCGACCTTCCGGTGTAGCTTCCTGGTTATAGCGAGTACTTTAACCAGGAACTGATTAAGAATGTACCGACGAGCGAAGAAAAACACCCACCGCCCGTGCATCTCGCGTGCGCGGATGGGGGTCGGTGATCTTTCCTGCGAGGACCGCGAAGATTACGCCATCCCACCATACTACATCTACAGCTGCGGCACTTGCTGCTCTGCGTAGCGCACGTCGAGTAATTCACGATAAACCACCCTAGAAATGGAGTCTGTTCACGGACTCTAAGACAGCTCTACAGTGCCTGATATCGTCCTTACGCCGGTGACCTTGGAAACAACTAGTGTTCGAAATTACAGAGCTGCTCCATGACCGCTTCGTGCACGGACATGACATCACGTTTCAATGGCTCCCAAGTCACTGCGGCATATTGGACAACGAACACGCTGATGCAGCTGCTCGATCTGCACACGAAGATGGCGTACAAGATTCAATCCCATTCTCAAGAACAGATTCTGCAATGAAAATTCGCGAGCTTGCTAATGAAGACGTAAAATCCTTGTGGAACACAACAAGTTTACAGCGCACAGGACTGCACCGACTGGACCGGTCTCGTCGACTTCGGCCTCCGTCCGGGCTCTCTCGACTCGAGACAATGGTTCTTTGCCGACTGTGGCTTGGTGTCGCTTTCACCAAATCATTTGCCTTCCGAATCGGCATGGAAGACAGCGTTGCTTGAAACCACTGCGGCAACGAAGAAACGATAGAACACGTTCTTTGTTGCTCTCCTCGCTACAGCACGCACAGACTGCCGCTAGCTGCTGTTTTGGCCCACCTTGACGACAGACCCCTGTCGGAACAGTCAGTGCTAGAATGCCGACACGAACTGTCGTCGCACCGAGCGCCTGCTCTTCTCTTCGCTCTTCTTTCCATATTTATTTCCCTCCCCTTAGTGTGGGTAGCAAACCGGATGCTAAAATACTCGTTGACCTCCCTGCCTTTCTCTCATTCTATTATCTCTTTATATATATAACAGCATATACACCTAACCAAGAAGACACAGGACAGAGAGGGCCCGTCATGTCAGAGCATACGATCTCCAAATGAGAATCGATTGCTGTAGCACGGTCGTTAATGCGAGCGGTCATCTCAAGGTTACATATAGAACATACAACAACAATAATAATAATAATAATAATAATATCTGGGGTTTGACGTCCCGAAAGTGGAGGGTGTAGTGGAGGGCTCCGGACATTTCGAGCATCTGGGGTTCTTTAACGTGCACCTAAATCTAAGTACACGGGCCTCAAACATTTTCGCTTCCATCGAAAATGCAGCCGCCACGGCCGGGATTCGATCCCGCGACCTTCGGGTCAGCAGTCGAGTGTCATAACCACTAGACCACCGTGACGGGGCTAGAACATACAGCCTCTGAGCACACAGGGGACAGTATGATGAGTGCATCTTTCGATTCGATAACCGACGAACGCGGAAGCTGCTGTCGCCAAGGCGTCGCGTTGCTTTAATTTTAAGCAAATAAGTCACGTATTCGCAAACGCCTTTCGCGCGGGAATTATTCATAGGAGCAACTTCATGAGGCTGTAGACGTATGATAACCGAAGGCAGACAGCCAATGGCACAGGACACTTAAGACAGAAAAGCTCGGTGCACTTGACCCAGTTTGTTGTGCGTTCACGATTCGTTCGTGACCCATCCTATACAGCGTCGCTCATGAAGTGTTCAATAGGACGACGCAGCAATATAGCAGTGTCTCCGGGTACTCATAACTTTTTCTAGCATTATCGGCCACTGCAGAGCATATAGTCCAACTAACGTATGCGTAGTAGGCATATTTCAAACGCGGCAGGCCTTCACAACAAGACCTCGAACGGAGCGTTCCGGTGGCAACAAAAAAAAAAAGTACAGCCCTCCTCAAGACTGATGACTGCGCGGATAAATCAGAACACGGCGTCTTGAACGGAGGCGAAACTATTGCATGTCGAAAACATTGTTTACGTTCAGTCTCCAGCCAGATCCAGCTCTTATTATGCTTCATTATTCTACAGGAGTAAGCATTTGTTTTGTCATTTGTTTCCGCATCAACGTGTGTACACTGGCGAGGGACACTACATTGGTTCGTTAATCATCGAACGTTGATGCATAGGCAACAAGAACGAAGTCTTCGTCTAACTGCGCACACGTATAGACGAAGTCAGCCTTTTAGTTCATTATGCTGGTCTCCGCGTAGTACAAGGCGTGCAATATCAGTGGTCGAACTCACGAACCCTTTTCGTAAATGCTACGTACCTTCGGTCGATCACATTCGCTAATGTGTCCAGCAGCTGAAGTGGCTGCAATTTCTCCTCGCATTGCAGTTATTGCGTAAGAGTTCTCGTGTCCCAAGGGCTGAACTTACGCAGCTATTCGTTCATAATAAGCCATTGGATGGCCGCCGTCGCTAATAATATGTCCAGCTTCGGGACCGGCTGGAATTTTTCATACACGATACGGAGCCGAGATCCGCAGAATCGCCTCGAGTGATAATGCTACAATGAGTGAAGTATGCTTGAGCCTTCAGCTATATCAGACTGGCCGGTGCTTTCAGAAAACAAGCGGCGATAAAATACAGCTACCCCGGCGACGAACACAGGAGTACCAAAACAAGAAAACACAACAATAATTGATTGATTGATTGATTGATTGATTGATTGATTGATTGATTGATTGATTGATTGATTGATTGATTGATTGATTGATTGATTGATTGATTGATTGATTGATTGATTGATTGATTGACTGACTGACTGACTGATTGATTGATTGATTGACAAGATAAATAGACAAACAGACAGATTCGCAACTTTTTAATGTATTACCTCTGCCTTAGAAACTTATGATCCATGAAGGACAGAAAGAGAAATTTTTTCGAGGGGCTCGTTTTTTTGTCAGACACATGCAAATGAATCCAGCAGAAGATTAGGCCAGGTAAAGCATAGGGGACGTTAACTGTTGTCTTGACTGTAGCGTAGTAATTTTGAGGTAAATTAAATTGCACGAAAAATCACCCTTTTCCTAGGTGGAATCCGAACCCACAACCTTCCAATTACGCGTCCGATGTTCTACCAATTGAGCTACGACGGAAGGCGCTCCTCCGTCCACTTCGTTGGGTATTGCTGTGCATGTAGACCCGCACAACTATCGACCGGTCTTCCTTTTTAAGGCGAAAGCATTAGATGCCTCACCAAACGCGAAAACTGACCGGCGTCCAGCGTCCAGCGTACGTCGGCGGCGTCAACACGAGTGATGCAAAAAATCATCATCACGTGATGACATCACCATATGACGTCATCATGGCGTCACAGATCGCCAAAATTTGTGCCGTCATTTTGACGTCATCGTGACGTCACAGTGACGTAACGTGACGTAACGCCACATGATGACGTCATCACACGACATCGTAGCTTGGTCAAAGGTGGGCCGATCACGGAGGCCGTGCGAAACCAGGTGAGGTACTCCGATTCTGGAGGCAGTGGAAAACCACGTTAAGTGCAGGAAGCTTCCAGAGGGTAGAGGGGCAGGATCAATACATCGAATGAGAAGAAAAAGAAAATGGCTTTCGCCTTCCTGTCGTCTTAGGTGAATGCATAAGGGACCCTGTGAGTTTTCCATATCTGTTCCTCATAATATATCCTCGGGACCATATTAGTAAATCGCCTAACGCACAACAAAGACGTTGTTTCTGCATCAAGCCCGTGACTATGTATGTAGCTTCGATGATAAATATGTGCATCTTGCTCCGCGCAATAAAAATCCTCCCGGCCGTCTCAAATGAACCTCGCGCCGGCATTTTCTTTCTCTCTGATCAAAGCAAGCGGCGCCAAACATCAACGAAGCGGCAAATAAAGTGCCAGCCCTAAACCGTATCAGAAGCACGCGGAAGCGGTTAGCACGCAAGTCTAGCGTCGGCGTATATCTGCGGCCCATCGATAGACCGCAGCACGACGTCGAAATCAGTGATCCGTCCAGTGCGGATCGAGGTCGCCGCAAAATAAAGCCTGGCAACGCTCACCGCGGTGTTTGTTGTTGCGAAGTTAACGAGGAACTTATGCTCGCCCCGATCAAGCCTTTCTCTCGTAGCCGATATATCGTTGCTCGCAAACGTCGCGCGTAGTGCAGCGAGCCGGAACGAAGGCCAGCACCACGACTGCCCCCTCAGCGCGCCGTCTTCAATTAAAAACGCCCCGCTTTTGCCCGCAGCCACATTTGCGACGTCCGTTCGAGAAAGATTAATGGTCGTGACAGATGTGTTTCGCTGTGCGCCCTTCGTGTGCAGGGTGGAGCACGATGTTTGGCATGGTCTGTTCCCTGTCGTTTGCACCGCAGTGAAACGAAAAAAATAAGTAATCAAATAAGCAAACGTCCGTTGTTGCTGTGCTAGGATGTGATAACACGTTAGTTCCTCTGCGCTTGGATCACTGTTCACTAGGCTAGCTTAGTGATTCGCTCTCCTTGTGTACCCTTCCTCCCGTTCAGGGCAGCCGACAAATACTATCTCTGGTTAACCTATTTACCATACGTCGATACACGTATCACTCTCTTGATCTTTATCTCTTTCAATCTCTCTGCTCACTCTGTTTTTTAGATGCCAAGCATCTTATAGCGGAGTTCAAACCGGTGGTGGTGGTGGTGGTGGTGTGCGGCGTGACCACCCTTACTGCGCATGCACGAACCCTCTCCACACACATCCTCTCCACTACCCCTCCCCCTCTCTCCTTCCCTCTTCCCTTCCCCTCTCCACTCCTCCTCTGAAACGCGGGCTCGACGTGCTGAAATTCTCTCCTGCGCAACGCCGCGATAAGCGCCAGCGCATGCGCGTCCCCTCCCCCTCCCTCTCCTCTCCTACGCTACTCCCCTCTCGCGCGCCTGTCGACCGCGTTCCCCGCTCGCCCTGTGAGAATTAACGGCCAGGCTAGAGGAAAAACACGACGCGCGTAGCGTTCCTCTTCGCGTTCCACGACGCGAGGTCGGTAGCATGCCCAGCGAACCCCAACGGAACGCGATCGTGCAAGTGCTCCGGCTTCGCATCGCCTCATGGTCCCCTTTAGCGGGAGATGGTGTAATTTTTCTAATTAACCCTCGATGACACCACACCATCTAAACAGGCCCTCTCTCACTCACACACAATTAGCACCTGTCATGGTCACGATAATCAGATCACCTTATTTCGACAAACCAATATGAAGAGTGCAGGGTCTTAGTATTCACGAGCTTGTACGCTCCAAGTTTTCTCGAATGCTGATGCTGTACCAGGGTCGTAGACAGGAATTTATTTTTTCGGGGAAGGGGGGGGGGGGGTAATCATGCTTTATGTATGTTCGTGCGTGCGTTTGTATGTGTTCATGTACATATTTACATAAAAGATGTAACAATACCGGGTGGAAGGGGAGGGGGAAGTCGTTAAGCCCCCCCCCCCCTCTACCCACCCTCTGGTTGCACCAGTGCAAGAAAACAACTTCTTACCTGGTAGCTAATGAAAATGTAGTATTGAAAAATTCTTTAGCAACTCCGGCTTTCTTTCTATTCCTCCTTTATTTTCTATTGCACGGTGTACTGTTTGCGCGTATTTTACCTCTGATCCATGCTGCCGGCTTCCTAACTCAACCTCAAAGGCGTCTCTCATAATCATATCTTTGTCTTAGGACGCAAAACCCCAGCAGCTATTGGCATAAAGGTTATGAAATTTCCTTTCACAGCTATTTGCTTCGTTCTGTCTTTCTTTAACGCTACACCGCTAGATATTGAATCAGGGCCACTTAAGAATGCCCGATACTTGCCAGATGCCGACTCGAAAAGTTATCGACAGGAAAGCGAAGCAAAGTGCGAAACTGCTATACACGCTGAATAAGGAATGACCATTCGCGTTGCTGTAGCTAGGTATAATGGTGGCGTGCTTACTGCTAAAATGGTGTTGAGCTGTACTTCTCTCAGGAAACATGGCCCCGTGTTCTGAAGCGGTTCTCTCGTGACCTGCCAAAGCACGGAATAACGCTGTTCTCGCTTTACGTGACGTGCTTGTAATGCCGTCCTTCGTTGAATAAATGAATACTTCGTTAAGCAGCAAGTTTGTAGCTGTATAGGGCGCGTCTTTTGTTGTTGTTTGCGTGCCTTTTTTGTTTTTTCTATGACAGTGACGGATAGTACTCGCATCAATGAACAATCACGTTATCGAAAACACTCTCGAAAAACGCCTCATCATGGTCACGCGAAGAACCTATTTAGGCGGTAATACCACTGTCTATGTCACAAAACGAAAAAAAAAAAATTAAGACGGAGCGCAGATATGTCGACAACTACAAATAAACATAAAAAAGAACGCTTCCCACTAACGTCAGTCCATCGATAACCCGAAAGTACCAAAATCTGCACGAAAACACAGCAACGATAACGCACGGCTTTCGGACACATTTCAACTAGAAAGCATGAGTGTATTGAATGAAACAAAACATCAATAGAAACGAAACAAACTTTAAAATGTCTTTTTTTTTCTTCGTAAGAGAAGGTCAAAAAACGGACAGCAACAAACGTAGAGTAACGAAAAAAAATGATCTTATTTTTTTCTCCCCGATAACTAAAAATACTCTTCGTAGCTTCCGCAAACTTAACACCAGTTTCAAGTTTGCGCATGCCAAACACCGGACACAGACAGCAGCGGCTTATCGGAGGACCAAAAAAAAAAAAAACGTGCATAACAAAGGTCGCGGCATATGTGTGCACGCGGACACTAACGCATACAGTGGGCCGTTTACCAACCAGCCGTAATCAGCTAGCAAACAACGGAGCGAGGCAAAAGGCAGCGCGAAGCGGGGTCCGAGCACGGGAGGGGACTGGGAGGGAGCCAATTAGCGAGCGGCTGCGGAGCTCACACCACGGCCCAACTGGGAAAATTGCGTGCCCATCGCACGAACCGAACTCTCTCTCCCCTTCTCTCCTCCTCTCCTGTGTGCAGAGAGGCAATTCACCCTGTGGGATACGGCAGGGGCAAGCTGGAGACGAGAAAGAAGCTCTCGGGGACTTTGCTTACTTTCATGGCTGGCTATAAGCTGTACGTCCATGTGCATTCTATATACTATATAGATGATTAATGACCGGGAAACAGACAAAAAAAGGTGTGTACTCACAAGTGTCCTAAGCCTTCTAATGAGGATATGAAAAAAGAACACGTTTTTGCAAAAAACACTGCGCACTAACTAAGAATACAAAAGCAGAGGGAGAGAAGGAGGGAGCTATGTACTGTGGTAGAAAAGCTGAGAGGTCATTCTGGGAGAAAGAGAGAGAGAAGGGATTGATTATGAGGATGAAAATTACGGTGAAGAAGCTTGAATAGCTTAGATAAGAGGCTTTGAAGAGTCTTAAGAATACAAAAGTAAGATTTCGTGATATTGCAAAGACAAGACTAGCAGCGCTCGTATTTTATGTCTTCCTGCTCCGCGTTTTTTTCGCACTGCTTTTGCATTTTAGGTATGTATTTTTGGAATAAATAAAAGGAGAAAATATCCCGCCCCTATAAAGCATCACCAGCATTCGGTAGATTGAGAGACGCTTGAACTTTCAAAACCTCCTTCCTCGTACGACCTTTAGTGTAAAAAAAAGGGGGGCAAAAAAGATACCTTGAGAGCGAAAGGCTTCGTCTCTCCGCCTCCATGACCATAGCTTTCAAGCTGTGCAGTCATTGGCGTCGTCTCTTTTGACAAAGGGTTGCATCGGCCGTTAACTCGACTCGCTTCGACAAGCGGTAGCTTACGTATACAGATAATAGCATTGATTCAAATGAGTCTGTACGTGTATGATAGATAGTTTTAAAAGTGGCTTTCCCGCCGTAAGAGTGTCTGCGCAGAGAAGTGTGCTTTGGCTTCCGCCATGATCTTCGCTGTAATGTAACAATGTGCAATACCATCCGAAGCACGAGTACATGCATGTTATCCAGAATGCCCTTACGACAGTGATGTAGCAGTAGTTAAGACTAAATGTTAAATATCGACTCTCTCACCCTCAGCCATACACCCCACGCAGGTGCGCATCCAAAAATTTTTTCGAGGAGTCGGGGGGGGGGGGGGGGGGTCAACCAAATTTTATATAATGATCAGGCGCCGCGTTTGTACTTGCGCATGTATATATACATGCACAACTACACAACTACCTGAAAACTTCCGGGGGCTCAACCCGCACACTCCCCCTGGCTACGCCCATGCCCCCCAACCCTCCCACCCAACAACCCTTTTTTAACCCCGTTGCATGGAGGTACCCTGTATTCTGAGACTAGAGAGCATGGCTGATGACGCCATCAGCGTGACGGGTGCCTGCACGCGTTGATAGATAGATAGATAGATAGATAGATAGATAGATAGATAGATAGATAGATAGATAGATAGATAGATAGATAGATAGATAGATAGATAGATAGATAGATAGATAGATAGATAGATAGATAGATAGATAGATAGATAGATAGATAGATAGATAGATAGATAGATAGATAGATAGATAGATAGATAGATAGATAGATAGATAGATAGATAGATAGATAGATAGATAGATAGATAGATAGATAGATAGATAGATAGATAGATAGATAGATAGATAGATAGATAGATAGATAGATAGATAGATAGATAGATAGATAGATAGATAGATAGATCTAGCCGGCTACGACGTTCAGCTCTCCTGGCCGTTTCGTTAATGGGGTGTATGCCAAAATTGATATGGCATAACACGACTGTATGACGAACATAAATGACAGCTTATAACATGAAAATCATGCCATACATGTCATGTGTGTGTGCGTGTGTGCGTGCGTGTGTGTGTGCGTGTGCGTGTGTGTGTGTGGGGGGGGGGGGGTGATTTGATGACAGGTTTCGAGAAACATATCCGTGCTGATCTCTAGAATGACTGAAATCTCGACGCCGATTCGAAATATAGGGTTCTTGTTCCATGGTTATGTTAATCGAGTCCGAAGGTCGTCGGACGTACGTATACAACGGCGAATCTCGGACATATCGAGCGCACTCTGAAGGTCATCAAAGGTTGGCCCTATATACGTGGTTGCGAAAAAAGTGGTAGTGTGCGCTGCATCCCGGAGAACATCCTGAAAACATCCTGAAAACCAGGGCCCGTATTCAACAAAAACGCCTTACGTCATGATTGTTCGTTAGAGGAAAGTTGGGTCAATCGTGATGCTTGGTATGTCATTTCCGGAGCCGGCTCAACATGCAAGGTGTTCAACATGTAAGAGCACTTACATGTTGAACACCTTGTGAATTCGGCCCCACGTGACTATCACCTAGAACAGAAGCTACGACATGCGTGCCCCCCTACACAGTACACAGCACTACAACTTTGCGATCGCACTGCAGCTGTTTACAGAACAACAACAGGATCACTGTAGGCAAACTTAACCAAAGGGAAGCTTCCTTGAGTGGCAAATGATGATGGAGCGGAGGCATTGAAATGGCATCTTTTTTTTTTTTATCTAGTACTTATACCGCATCGCCCACCATCTAATCTCCTGTAACATAGCTTCTAACATAACACGTCGTAAATTGAACACAACGATAGGAATGACTTAAAGTAAGTATGTCTACTGAGGTCATTTCGACAGCCACGCGTCGATTTCTCTGACGCTACCATAATTCAAATATGTAAGCAAAGATATGCCCGACTGGTAGCCGTGTTCAATCGCAGACGCTGTCAACCACCTGATGACGATGTGACGATTTGCGGTGGTTCATGTACCCGCTAAACGTGATTGGTCAACAATCGAGTGATGTTTCTACCGTCCATATCCGCTATTCGTGCGCACCAATAAAACACTTGTAGGACGCTTGAGCTTCGCCTTCAAGCGTAGAACGTGATAGCGTACACGGGCCCCGTGACCACAAAAAAGCCTTCTCAACTGCTAGCCTAACTTCGGTTCTCGGTGCATGCCTCAACCGTGCCGCATGGAAACGAACGTCTGTGCGCGTAACATTGACCGTTTCAAACTATCCTAGAACGCCTACTGCAAGTACAGTTGCGCAGTGCCCACTGCACCATAATTCTTCCTTTTACAAATCAGCGAAGGGACCACTACGCGTCCTTAAGGCAACATGCGAACCTACGCAGCTGCTCACTTTGCTGATGCTTTTGGAGATGACGACAATTAAATATGTCTGAGCGCTTTGTAATGGGTGGGCCTTTAGAACACCGACTCGTTGCGCAATTCACATGTTCTGACGCCTGGCGGGATTCTACGCTTCTGCCACGCAACATTACATGCGTTAAGAAGACTCCTCCCACTACCTTAATGAGAACTAACAGACAATAATGGCATTATTGTCTGTTAGTTCGCATTAATGTTGTGTCTAACAAAGAAAAACGAGCCCTTAAAAGCCATCTTCTTTCCTCTCACTACATGACACTCTTATAGTGCTTTTTTTCCGAAGCAGTTTCAAACAATGGCGTGGCTCTGTGGTAGAACACCTGCTTGCCACGCAGAAGGCCTGTGTTTCATTCTCACTCGAACCGGAGATTTTGGTATTTATTTTATTTGCATCTTTCTCGGTTTTTCAGTCACAGACAACGCTAATTTTTCGCTCACAACCAACGACGCCGATAGCGACGCCAGAATGTCTGCGAAACGAGCTCTTTAACGCTATTAAAATTAGCGTATCTTGCACTGGAGGCGCATATATATATATATATATATATATATATATATATATATATATATATATATATATATACATTCATTCTCTCTCTTTCTATGCTATGATTTGCTCTCACCCCTCACTCTCACTTCACTTTGCTATACTATACTATACAATGCTATTCTATGCTCTGTTAGCGTACCTGGATAGCCGAGTGGTCTAGACGCTGGCCTTCGGATTGTGGGTACGCGGGTTCGAATCTCGCCTCGCGAAGTATTCTTTTTCCCTGGAATTTCTCTCTCTCTCTCTCTACCTTTCTATCTCCTTCTTTCTTTCTCTCTGTGCTCGTTGTCTCACCCATCAGAGTTATTGCACCAGAGCCGGAGCAATCGGCGAACGTGTTTGGACAGCGAAGCAGAAGATGGCGACGAGGACGAAAAGAGCGTGTGCCGGTGTCGCGGAGCAGATGCGGCGCAGCTGTGGCATTAGCGGTTGCTAGGCAACGCGAGGCACTCCGAGGGGGTTTTTCGTACACACCAAGGTTCTTACGGCCGGCTTAAACATCTTGGCTGTTAATCACCACTGAAAACCACTGAATACTGTTCGAGCAACAGCGGAACAAATCTGAACGATATACGTCGTGTTTAGAGCACTAATTTTGGCGATCAACTAAACGTATATTAATGCAGGCAAACAACCACAAAAAAGTTATTTTAAAACACCAAAAAGATTTCTCTTCGGGAAATGAAACATCCAAAGCCCGAACGGTGCTGCTGCTGGTAGGTATAGCAGTTCGAAAGTTACGAAATATACCCCTTACATTGCAGCTTAAGTTCACTTGTTACATTAGCTACGTCAGTTTTGTAAAAGTTGCTTTCGTAATATCGATATGACTCCAGTATCAACATTTGCGTGAATTTCATACGAACAACACGAAACACAAAGTAAAAACTAAGCAAGGTAGCATTTTACGCACCGGTTCACCTGCTTGAAGCCAAGGCTGCGTAATAGGCTGATGTTTTCCTTTTCAGAATACCCTTGTCACACGGGTAGTCTAACCACAGTTAAGTACGACGGCCGTTAAGTCTAACGGCTGTTGTACATTGTCACACGACACCCCTAACCGCAGTTAATCCGCTAACGACCGTTTTCGTAAACGGAGGTAGGCAAGCCCTGTTAGCGCCGTAAACTGGCAACATGGCGGCGCCCATGTCGGACGCGAGCAGCTCGGCTCCCAGCGAAATATCGAGCCAAAAGCCTGTCAACTGGACCGTTGCGACGACGGAGGCGTTGATACGCATTTGGGAAGATAAAATACCGGCTTTGAGGTACAAGTTTGTCCGTGCTGCGAAAATCTCGTGTGCATTTCACGAGATTGATACGCGCATCAAAACACGCTGCTGACGCGTCCATAATCGAGCGCGAGGCCCTGCACGCGGCGGTGTTGCATGAACGCAGCCACGTATCAACTAAAGAACGCTTGGAAGTGCTAGAGGCGCACAAGCGCGCGTCTATTTAATATTAGGCGTGTTTTGCGCGTTTTTCTTTTTCTCGGAAAAAGCAACCAGACAGGTGTGACATCGCCTCTGTCTGGTTTGCGGTAACTGTGGTTACGTCCGCTAATTGCAGTTGGGTATAACAGCGGTTAAGCTTACCCGTGTGACAAGGGTATTCGATGTTTTATCAAATGCTTGTTTTGAGAAGGCCGATATACGCCTTTCTTGCGTCGTTGTTGAGTCGCAAGTTTAGACTTTTAGCAACTTTTATTACCGACTGGTTGCAGGGGCGTAGCCAGGGGGGGGGTTCAAATTCCTTCCGAATTTTTTCAGTTTTGCTTGCGTATATATACACGCGCACATACAAACGCACGCACGAACACACATAAAGTATGGTTGAACCCCCCCCCCCCCCGAAAAAGATTTTGGGCAACGCCCCTGACTGGTTGTATCTGCCAAAAGAGAGCATTCTAAGTTTCGCAAATGATTAAAAGTCTTTTATGGCTACATCATCAACTGACCTGGTGGTAACATTTTCTAACTAAACCTACACGGCCGTGTAAGCAAATTACTTTATCGATATATCAACACACTTTATAAGCTCGGTGCACTCAAGCCGACCGAGAATTTCCAAGTTGCTTATCAGCCTAGGACGTTCTGCGCACTCGTCTGAGCGTGCAACCAAACCGCTACCAACTCGCTCAATTTTCTCTGTTTATTAAGCACAATGTTGAACATGCGGAAAGGCGATTATGTTTTTTTCTGCAAAAATGTGCTAGGAGAAAAAAAAAAGGCAAGCAATGCACTCTCCTCCTCAACTCATCAACACTCCTCTCCTCACTCTCCCGCCCACACACAAACACTTTTCTTGTACTTTTATCAACGATTGTGCGAGCCGCAATGGTGTTCGGATGTTCCTTCTTGGAAGTTAGAACTTGTCAACGCCCTGTCATTCGCATTTCATCAAAAAGCAAACCACATACCAAAAAGCTTAATTCGTGTCGCCATCTATCGCAATACCAAGAGAGAGCAATGCTCGTCTCTATGGCCCCTGAGACAAATACGAAAGCAAAGATACGCTATGCGGAAGTCTCGAAGGCCACGCTTTTTCTTCAACGCGCGTGCTCTCGTACGGGCAAGTAGCTCTCCCCATCTAGCGCCCATACCAGGAACTCCCGAGCGAGAACCGCGCCACGTTTTGAACGACTGTTAAAAAGAACGTGACCCGCATGAGAGCGCAATGTTCTTAACTTCTAAGCATCCAATTTTCGTTCGACACTAGATCATTAATTCAGAGACTATGTGTGTTTATTTTTCCATTCTTCTTGTAATAATTACGTACAGAAGACTGCTGTGAGAGTCCCCCCTTTCACAGTGTGCTGAGAGACATTGGCGCAGGAGTATTGCCCGGTGTGCACAAAGTAATTAACACGCTGATGCCGAAAGCCGGTGGTACTTTGCACTACGAAGGCAATGGACGTAAGCACAACTTTCGGAAATTCTTTCGGGCTGAACTTAATGCTGCTAAAGCAGAAATATTGAACGTTTTTGCACATCAATGTTACGCATGATTACTGGGGATTAGAGGTGTCATTTAAACGGGAGGGGGGGGGGAGGACTTTTGACTTGGCGGTGCACCGGCATACCGGAACAGCCACAATAGTAGCTTTTCCTAACATTTTCCCCAGCATTGTAAATTCCATAGGCGTTGCATGTATTTAGTACAACAAGCAATCAAGATGTCGCAGTTGATACCACCGCAGCCTCATATAGCTAAACAGTAAGCTAAAAGTAACAATGTATCTGCTACTTTCAACATTGAAGAACGTACAGTCAGCCACAAAAGTTCAGAGACCACGAGACACAAGAAAAGCTGAATATTCCCGCTACTTCGGCAGGAAGCCTTGAATATAGATTTCCAGCCCGTTCTAAAATGCGCTTACAACATGTACTGAGCAGTTTGATCGAATACAGTCACAAACTGCTAGGAAATTCAGAGTCTTCTCAGACCTGTAGTGCTCTCTAAACATTTGAAGCCGACTGTACATAGTCACAAACATGCCTAATATGTACAGTAGAAACTACTGCGCTTTTCACAACGCGCGTTGCCATGCAAGCACCTTTATTGGGCGCATCTCACTCGAATGCATGTTGACACAGGTACGCGTGTGTTATCGTTCAGAATGTGCACGTGTATCTTCGTGGCCTCCCTACCGGCATGTGTCAGCATACTGTCTGTAAATGCGTCAGATTTAAACAACATTATTTCAAGGCACTCGATATTTTGTTGCAACAATTAAAAACATCATGATATGTCGATTCATATGTTTTATGGTAGGGTAATTAATATTAATGCAATTGTACTTAAATCTCTATTTACACCGGCCATTCATGTGCTGTTCTTGCATACATAGAACAAAATCTCAGGCTAGAAATAGTGCAATTTCGTTTTCAGTTATGTTTATTTCGAGCAAAGAAAAATTATTCTTTTGACGTGGCTCGCGAAAAGCAGTTCGTCGAACGGCTCGTCGAACATGGTAGTGACATTAGAAAAGTGATCATATGCAGCAATACACAGCAAGATTAATTTAAATAGAGACACATTTATTACGCAGGAGGTTAAATTAATCCAGAAATCAATGTATCTTGCTCTACCTTAGCCACTAGACACAACCAGGAAGAATAAGTTGTGTACGCAAATGTGTACAAAGCGTCTGTCTTGGCCAGCGCTGTTTTCTCCACAATGCTCCACGTCCTTGCGCCCGGTGTAGCAAAAAAACGCATGAACCACGAGAGCATGTACACGGCACAGCAAATACGAAGCACGGCTCGCGCGCAAGGAACAGTCGAATAAGTCCCTATCCATCATCCATATCTCGTATACGTGTATACATTCCCGCACTTTAATGAAAACGCCCCAACGATAAAGAGAGATCGAAGTCAGCGTAGCTCCACAACGATCGGTCCAATTACGGGTGTGCATTATCCGTACGATCCATTGACCCCCGAAAAAAAAAAAACAATACGATATGACGGGCACTGTTGTACTGTTGATTGCGCTTTGCATATTTCATGTTCTCTATAATAACGACAGGCGTAGATGGAATTACGAATTCAGGCAACGGGATCAACTACCCACAGGCAAGCAACGAATTAGCATAAATCGAAGCGCTGAAATCGTTATATTGACGCGAAACTTGCCTAGAGTATGTTCGGAAGGACAATGTGCCCTTTGCTGACCTCTCAGGCAACTCATTTCGAGAGTACACGTCATCTCAAATGTCCGTGTATGTCGTCGCATTAAATATACAGCGCAGCGAGTACACGACTGTTTGTATCCTTTTACGGTAAATTATGAAGTATCCATTGCTGTTCTTTCTTCTTCTTTTTTTTATGTCGCGGACTTGTAGAACATTGAGGTACCACAAGCTAATTTCCAACGACGGGGTTTTGAAAAAAAAGAACGCTTAGCATATAATAGGCCGCCCATATTTTCTAAATTTGATCATGGTGGCGTGCATCTTGAAGTTATGCCACGACCGCGGACTAAATTCTGCAACGACCGCGAGCCACACTCGTAACGTTCCAGAGTCTTTGAGCACGCAATTAATTGCCATGCGTCGTAGTTACTCCGAACGCCTTGCATTTTGCCAACACAGAACTAATAACGCCCCCTGCTTTATTTTACCCAAATATAAGCTTCGTGTGTGACGCAGACTTGCCTCGGTACTCAGGAAAATCTTGCGAAAAATTCCATCATGCTTTCGAGCAAAGGAGGTTGGTTTGTTTTGTGGTTGTTTTTTTTTTTGTTGTTGTTTTTTTCACAATGGCCTTATGCGACCCACATGCACTCATGCTTTGAAACTCAAGTAACCCTAAACTTGAACACATGCATATAACTTCGCAAACACATTTGTATTTACACCCCACCCAGCTGTTCGCTAAAGTTCATATCTGTGGTAATTGTATTTAGTGATACCCAATCAGTGGGTTAAATATGGAACCGCTTGTAAAACACACTCACTATGTTCCAGAGTGCTTGTATGCGTAGTTTATTGCAAGGGCAAACTCGTGCATATTTAACGTTGCCGGTACGCACGAATTACCCATACTGTTCTCCCTATTTTCTTCAAATAAAAAACAAGGTGCCTAGTCTTGTTCACTGAGGACATCGCAGAAACCAACAACGAATCTCGTATAACGTATGATAAGTTGGGCTGAAAACGAGGGTTCCGCAATTATTCTCAACGCTTATGATGAAGGCAGCAACGCACAAGTTTCGCCACAAATGACATTTGAAGTTTCCCGTATTTCAACCTAAGTAGATATTAGGAATTATGTGGCCTTATAAAGTACGATTGGAATTCTCGTAAACATGGCCAATAACGGCAGTTTGACTCTGTGGAACACATTAACTTCAGTAAGCTCCTTTATCTGTGAGCAAATATATATATATATATATATATATATATATATATATATATATATATATATATATATATATATATATATATATTATACGTATTTTTGTGTGTGTTCACTTTGCATCGTTATGGAACAATTACCTAACGAAATATGAATACATTGTAAGAAATGGCCGCAGAAGCCAGTCCGAGTTACGAAATATCCTCCGCCATGACATCTCCAGGACTACCCGCTCAGCAACCATTACCAGAATTTTAAACTGAGTTCCTCTCTCGGAACTGATCATGGTCTTCCACGTAGGCTTGCCCGGCACATACAACTATGGACATGCGATGCAACGTGTCTTCGCCTTTTGTGTCGGCATGCACGCTCTAGTTTGTATCGAAAGTATATTTGGGCCTACGCGCTACATGCCCTGCCTGGGCCCATTTCTTCTTGATTTCGACTAAGACGTCCTTAACACCCGTTTGTTCCCTGACCCAGTCTGCTCTCTTCTTGTTCCTTAAGGTTACACCTATCATTTTACTTTCCATTGCTCAGGCAGGGCATGTAGCGCGTAGGCAAGATAACCGCTGGTCATTAAGAGTGATAGAATGGATTCCAAGAGAAGGCAAATGCGCGAGAGGGAGACAGAAAGTTAGGCGGGCAGGCGAGATTAAGAAGTTTGCGGGTATAGCGTGGCCGCAGCAAGCACAGGACCGGGTTGATTGGCGGAACATGCATGGGAGAGGCCTTTGCCCTGCAGTGGGCGCAGCCGGGCTGATAATGATGAGGATGGCGATGATATTTAGGACTTTGGTCATCTGTCTTCAGCTTTCCCCATTCTTAATTTTCCGGACGCGTGACTTTCACTTTTTCTCTTATATTATTTTTGAGTTTTTACGCAAAAAGGCACGCTAGTCGTCGCAATTACAATGTTACCGAATCTCATTATTTTATTTTTCATATTGGTTCAATAACAGCTCGGAGTTCCGCGTGGCATAGCTGTGAATAGGAACCTAGGAACCGGGTCAGGGGCGTAACCAGGAGGGAGGGGGGGGGGTGTTGAACCTCTCAAGCCCCCCCCCCCCCCCCCCCCTGGCTACGCCAATGAACCGGGTGAAGAACATATGGCGGCATCGCTTCAATAGCCTTGATGCGCAAGGAAGTATTCCCCTGAGTCTACTGATATAGCTGAGAGTGATGGTTCTGATGAGCACGCGAACCCCTGCTTCTTACCGTCCTCCTTTGGGAAGGAAACATTGTGCTTATCCGTCTTCGCGATGTTAAAGCCACGCCGTAGGAAGACGCGAATTCGTGCCGTTGCATGGAGAAATAGAAAATCCGAGCACTTTGCCAAGCGGAAGTGGGTGTACGGTCACCCTATACCGCAGCTCTATCCGATCTCCAACTCAGTCCGCATTCGCAAGTGACAGACTTGACTTCCTGTCGGACTTTTTTTTCTTTCTGCATCGAGCCCTTTCGTGCTTGAAAAAGGACTGAAGGAAGTCTCAAATAAAAAGAAAAGTTACGGCGATGTAGATCGGAGAGAGGGTAGCTCTTACGTGCGTGGCAGGCACGATGAGCTTGGTAGGAGATAGCTAGCACACATTTCCTTACGCTACCGTTCTATATGGAGAGCTGATTGTGTTTCGTGTTACGGATTCTGCCGTCGCCAGTTTTCTCCAAAGCTTCCTTCTCTTCTTTTGTCCTCATCTTTTCTGCCCTTAGTCCATACTCAAGGGCCGAGTAGCTAGCCAGACGGTTAGCCTGGTTAACTTCTCTGTGTTTCTCTCTCTCCCCTCTCTCTCTATCGCCCTCTCTCAGTTGCTACACTGTACAATTTTGTCTTCCCCACTTTCCCTACCACAAGAATCTCATTTCGTTCTGTCTCTCTCTCTCTCTCTATTCTGAGCTGAAGTCTCTTTACATCTTCATTGTTTATTCTCCTTTAGTGACACAGTGTTCTCCTTGCAATGATCACATGAAACAGTGGTGCGAAAGAATTGGCAATGCGTCCGGTTGACTGAGCCACCGGAAACATTGGCAGGTGTTATTTTCTCGCTAATCCGGTGAAAGAAACGCTTGCTTACGCTACAGCTACCTGAACACCCACCGCTACGCATTTTCCGAAGTAAGAGCTCTGTCTTTAAGGCGAAAGCCTTAGATGCCTCATCAAATGCGAGAAGTGACCGTCGGCATCGGCGTCAACCCGACTGATGCAAAAAAATAATAATCATGCGATGACGTCACCCTATGACGTCATAGGTCGACGGTGTTTTGTGACGTCACCACGACGTATACGATAACATCATATTATATCATGTCAATGAAAAACACGTCACATGAGGTCACCACATGACATCTCCGCTTGTTCAAAGGAGGGCCGCTCCTAAAGGCACTGCAAAACGACGCGAAGTGCAAAAAGGTTTCAATGCCTCCGATCTCAGAGAGACCGTGTTCATAAGAAACGGCGTGACTCTTAGTGGGCAAAGTGCGAATTACGGGCTCCTAAATGCTCGCGGAAGTCGACACATCTGCCCCAGGCGGATTCTACGCAGCTCTTCGCAGCTCCGCTCGACCTACTCGGACGTCCTTTTCGTCAACGACCCCGCGCCTGTGCATGGCCGCCGAAATCTACAGGCGCAGCAAGACTCCGAACACGTGAGAGAATTCCAACAGAATCCCTGAACCAATGTATACCTCCATCCGCTCGTGCATGCAGGTTGTTCGACGCAAAGACAACAAGTTATGTTTTCTACTCATTTGCTTAGAAGGTGGCGAAAAGATCTCGGAAGAAGGTGTGCAACTCACCGAAAGTAGAGTGTACTAGAACAGGGGAGTTCTCGGAACGAGCTTCGAAAAGTGAAGCCTAAACAGGGTCAATCCGCTTGCGGCGCTACGATTGGTAGTCTGCAATGCGTCGTCTAAGAGATTCGCGCGGCTCCACCGAAGAGGTGCAGGAGTAGAATGCCCGCTTCCCACTCAAAAGGCCCGGGTTCGAATCGCAGCTGTAGATGGTAAGTTTTTATTCTTAGTGTCACCTTTTATAGCTGTATTGGTTTTCCTTTGTTTCTTAAAACTAGCTTCAGTTGCTACGTCTTTCTTCAGAAAGTAACGCAAAATGTGAAGTAAAATTCAAGAAATTTGACAGTGAGCGCAGTAGAGTGCCTCGATGCGCGCGCCCCCATCAGGGCACCCTAGAGCGCAGTTATTTGCAGCGCCACCGCCTGGGATTCAACAAAAAATGCCAGGCCTGCGCTGAAACCGCAGCACAGTCACAGCGAAAGCTGGAAGAGCGGTGTTTCTAGAGCCCATTGTAAGCTCTCTTGCGGCTACTAATACAAGTACACTAGCAAGGTACCCACTACACCATAAATCACAATTTTTCCGAAGTTGGGAAGCACCTACTAAGCCAATATTCGTCATTCGGCGGGGAAGCGAGGCACCAGCTACACGTCTGTAAGGCATTATGTTCACTTTGTTGGCGCGACGACTGACGACGATGAAGAATTATGGCTCAGCCCTTTGTAATGGGTTGGAATCTTTAAACGGCCAACCAGTTATGTAATTTGCATTGTGTGACGCCCGGTCGCTATTTCCCTCTCCCGTCATGCTGTAAACATACGTTGACGTGGGAGAGAGGGGGGGGGCGAAGAACTTTATTGAGACCCCGAGGAAATGGATCATGCGCTTATGGACTTCCTTGGCAACCAATACAAGAGCACTTGCGAGGAACCCACTACGCTATAAATCATTGTAATTTCTGAGAAGTAGAGAAGCAGGCACTATGCCATTTTTCGTCATTCTACGGAAAGCCGTGGTACCTGCTAAACGCATGTAAGGCATCATGCGCACTTTGTTGATGCTGTGCCTGATGACAATGAAGATTTATGGCGGAGCCCTTTGTAATGGGTTGGAAACATTCAACAACCTACTCGTTCCGCAATTCGCATTGTGTAACGTCTGGTTACAGAATTCGCGTTGTGCGACGCTTGGTGCTTATTTTACTCTTCTACCACGCTATATTGCATATGTTAATGTGGTTCCTTCCCGACATAAAAGCCTGTATAGGACCTTTTTGCGAAGTAGTGTCAAGCACCGGCATGACTCAGAGGTTGAATACTGGGCTCCCACGCAGAGGGCCCAGGTTCGAACCTCGTTCCATCCTGGAATTTTTTCTTATTTTTCTTATTTCGAGCGATAAGTGGTTACGGACACCGGCGGCGGCGGACAACTACGGCGCCAAAAACGGCCGCTGAAATGATCTCATAACAGCTTTCGCTGTAAAACGGAAAGTATGGCCTCCGAGATCAAGTTTTGCGAATACTAGACTCGAAACGAGATTTCACATTTTACGTTACTTTTTTGTTGCAATACGTAGCAACAGAAGCTAGTTTCAAGAAACAAAGGAAAACCAACACAGCTATAAAAGGTGACACTAAGAATAAAAACCCACCATCAACAGCTGCCATTCGAACCCGGGTCTTTTGAGTGGGAAGAGCGCATTCTATAGAATGCACGCTTCTCAAGTATTAAAAAAAAATTAAGTATAGGCGCTACGCGTCTCGAATTAGCGCAGTATTGTTCGGAGCCACATAGAGCACATGAGAATATTTTTTTTTCCAATCCGCAGAGCTCAGCAATTAACAAAGACTGCATAATGAACTTTTTAAACAGTAAATCTAGAGAAAAATCTTCAGTGCAAAAGTTGTAGCGCTTGTTCAGAAACATTTAATTTTTCAATCTTTACTAAGATAACTCCCCTGCTTAATTTTTTTCCGGCCTTTTTTTTAAGCGCGCGAATTTAAAAAAATACCACGTGACTGCCGCCTAATGCGCGGCGCTTTTATTGCCCTCAAATGTCAGTTGAACGAATTATCAAAGGCTGCTCCGCGCACGAAGGTCGATTGAACAGGCTATCGATGACTGCGATGGACGCTAAATGATGGTAGAGGCGTTCTGGCTGATCGCGTCCGCGGACAAGGCAACGCGTAGGACAATTTTCGGCGCCCCTCGCCTTCTCGCCACAGGTTCCCTTCTCTACCCCATCACAGGTGCCCCTCGCTCCCTCACCGCCGCCAATGCTTCTTTCACAAGTGTGAAACTTTTTCTAGGTCAAGCGCGGCCTTTACCAGCCGTGATCATTCCGCCTAAACGAGATAATGGCGTTGCTTTGCCAGAAAAATTGAAAGTGGTGTCGAGCGCAAAATTTTGTTTCAAGAAGTGTTTTACATTGCTTAGTCATTTTTTTTGTGAATGAGAATATGCGACGAAACCGCCCCGAGAACACGCCCTTTTTCGTATACCACTGATCTCGCGTTTTCTGTTTCTGAAAGCCAACTATCACGCCATGTGTTTCATCGCGCTTAGGCGGCGCTCGGCGAATAGCGACAAGGTCATCATTCGAAAACGTCGCAACGTTCGGGTCACTCGCAATGTCATTTATCTTGGCCACTAAATCTTCATTTTCGCTATGCGCCAGTTTAAGTCCCGATATTGGCACAGCAAAAAAGCCGGCAGATCCCACGCATTGTGGGAATCGATGTAATGCGAAGCAGCCAGCAAAGAGCTGCATACATCGTCTTGTATGTCATTGAGGAAAATGCGTGTCATGGTTTTCATGTTAACTCCTATTATTTATGTTCGTCACACAGTAACGTCGCGCAATACCAACTTGGGGGTCGATCAACCTAGAGAAACGGCCGCCAGGGCACCATGAGCGTGGCACGTAAGTCATGCTGTACATGACATGCGTGTCATGATTTTCATGTTAACTCGTGTTATTTATGTTCGTCACACAGTCACGTCGCAAGATACCAATTTTGGTGTATATCAAGCTAGCGAAACGACCGCCAGCGCACCATGAGCGTGGCACGTAAGTCATGCTGTACATGACATGCGTGTCATGATTTTCATGATAACTCGTGTTATTTATGTTCGTCACACGGTCACGTCGCAAGATACCAATTCCGATGCATATCAATCTAGCGAAACGGCCGCCAGCGCCCCATGAGCGTGGCACGTAAGTCATGCTGTACATGACATGCGTGTCATGATTTTCATGATAATTCGTGTTATTTATGTTCGTCACACGGTCACGTCGGAAGAGACCAACATTGGTGTATATCAATCTAGCGAAACGGCCGCCAGCGCCCCATGAGCGTGGCACGTAAGTCATGCTGTACATGACATGCGTGTCATGATTTTCATGATAACTCGTGTTATTTATGTTCGTCACACGGTCACGTCGGAAGAGACCAATATTGGTGTATATCAAGCTAGCGAAACGGCCGCCAGGGCACCATGAGCGTGGCACGTAAGTCATGCTGTACATGACATGCGTGTCATGATTTTCATGATAACTCGTGTTATTTATGTTCGTCACACGGTCACGTCGCAAGATATCAATTTCGGTGCATATCAATCTAGCGAAACGGCCGCCAGCGCCCCATGAGCGTGGCACGTAAGTCATGCTGTACATGACATGCGTTTCATGATTTTCATGATAACTCGTGTTATTTATGTTCGTCACACGGTCACGTCGGAAGAGACCAATATTGGTGTATATCAAGCTAGCGAAACGGCTGCCAGCGCACCATGAGCGTGGCACTTAAGTCATGCTGTACATGACATGCGTGTCATGATTTTCATGATAACTCGTGTTAATTATGTTCGTCACACGGTCACGTCGCAAGATACCAATTTCGGTGCATATCAATCTAGCGAAACGGCCGCCAGCGCCCCATGAGCGTGGCACGTAAGTCATGCTGTACATGACATGCGTGTCATGATTTTCATGATAACTCGTGTTATTTATGTTCGTCACACGGTCACGTCGCAAGATACCAATTTCGGTGCATATCAATCTAGCGAAACGGCCGCCAGCGCCCCATGAGCGTCGCACGTAAGTCATGCTGTACATGACATGCGTGTCATGATTTTCATGATAACTCGTGTTATTTATGTTCGTCACACGGTCACGTCGCAAGATACCAATTTCGGTGCATATCAATCTAGCGAAACGGCTGCCAGCGCCCCATGAGCGTCGCACGTAAGTCATGCTGTACATGACATGCCTGTCATGATTTTCATGATAACTCGTGTTATTTATGTTCGTCGCACGGTCACATCGCAAGATGCCAATTTTGGTGTATATAAAGCTAGCGAAACGGCCGCCAGCGCAGCATGAGCGTAGCATGTAAATCATGCTGTACATGACATTCGTGTCATGATTTTTCATGTTATGACTTGTCATTTATGTTCGTCATACAGTCATGTTACTCCATACCAATTTTGGTGCACATTCGATTAACCAAGCGACCAGGAGAGCACGAAGTCGTAGGCGGCTAGATAGATAGATAGATAGATAGATAGATAGATAGATAGATAGATAGATAGATAGATAGATAGATAGATAGATAGATAGATAGATAGATAGATAGATAGATAGATAGATAGATAGATAGATAGATAGATAGATAGATAGATAGATAGATAGATAGATAGATAGATAGGATAGATAGCTAGATGATAGATAGATAGATAGATAGATAGATAGTAGATGATAGATAGATAGATAGATAGATACGGTCAAAGTCGCAGAAGTTCGCTAAGAAATGCTTCGCATTTAAAACAGAAACAGGGCTAGAAATATTAAAAGCCCCGGCGATCGCCTATATAATAACAAGAGATGTGAGTATAGGCATCCCGTACATTACCCTCATTGAAGCCGAGGTCGAGTTTGCAACGACCAGCGGGTGCAAGCAAACGCCACTGTTAATTCCGGCCCCCATGACAAGACCTTGTCATATCCTGTATTTCAAACCTCCTCTCCACCATCACATATAAAACCGCGTTCACCAACAGTATTGAAGGAATCGCTAGCTGCGCCACGTATATGTCTACTTTTTGTTCTTCTACGTTGGTCCTTCCGTTTTACCGTAAATGCAATATGCTAAGCGAAACACAATCACGCACTGCTTGTTCAATACTCTCGACAGTCGTGCTGAGGCATGCATGCCAGTACGTCGAGCCTTGATTGAACGTCTACTAGCGCGCTGTTAACGCTTGACAAATATTTCAAAGACGAAGACGGTTGGCTGGATCTAATTATACATCAGCGGCAATGGCTTGTTTTGAAAATTGCGAAGATCGAGCGCAACCAATTCGACATGTATGGCACCGCTACTTTTTTTTTTTACGTTTTCCTAATCGTGTTGAATTGTGCTGCAAACCCGCCAGGTCATTTACCACCGTGGTCCGCGTATCTGCATTACCAATACAGGTGGTACGCCTCATAATTATCAGAAGACAGGCAGAGCGAACTGTCCGCATCACTCATAATTCAATATAGCAAAAATTTCATAGCCACAGTAATTGCTTGGGTGGCAGAGGGGACGCGAGAAATAACGATATAGTACGATATATGTTAATAGCAAATGAACAACTAACCTGCGATGTCAAAAGAATTTGGTTTCAGACGGCTGCCAGTGTGCCACCGCTGCAGCCAGGAATCCGCGGTTCCTCTTGCATAGCGTAATGCTTCCTAAGCACTAAGACGTGACGTCAGAAATGTGACGCGGTGCAGAAAATTATGCAGCAAGGTTTCGTGCGACCGATTTACGTTGATTCACTTGTTATCTCTCGCTTGCCTTGAAAGTGCGATACGCAGAGCATATGATGCTGTTCTGAGCATCTTCTTTGAAGAGGCTCAGAACGGCACCTGCGATGTTAAAAAAAAAAAAAAGAGCGCTATTCCAGGTGGCTGCTGTCGGTAATTAAGCGTCAAGTTTAATGACAGCAGTTTACAGTTTACACGTTGAAATAACATATATCGGTAAGCGTGAATTCACCACATGTCTCGATAAAGCTCGCGACCATGAAATCGGTCTGATGATACTTTGTCACAGACACCCATTTTTTTTTCTTTACAGCATGGGCCTTTGTTTACACAGTAATCAATTCCTGGTTTAACCGCCATCGTGGGCGTGTGCCACTCCGCACGTGGACAGCAGCAACATCGTGTTTGCAGCAGGCGACAACATCAAAGCATAAGTGATGAAGGGATGCGGCACGAACGACGACTACACACCTGCGACGAAATGGAAATCGACTAAGTCTGAAGGGGGACTGCGAATTTGTTGCTATACGCGTATGGGGCGGGGCTGCCCTATAGAATAACAGCGAGCGTCAGGCTGATGGGCCCGCCCCATGAATTAATGACGCCGACACAGAGGTGTGTGCTACTATTGGAATACAAAGCAGCAGGCAGCTTATATCAATGTTCTAATCGCTGTTACAAACACTGTGGGACGCCGCCTCTTCTGTCCTCGTGCGTTCGGAGCACTCATGCGTATTATCTCTACCGGATTTGTATTCCGTGGTTCAGCTATTATGTGTTCGTGTCTGTAGCGTCGCCGTATGCGCCCGTCGTGTGTACGTCTCATCTGTGTTGTCCGTGTTTATAGCACAGCCATGAATCAAGTTACAAATTTGCACCAACTGGCCCAAGTGAAAGCATTACTGCCGTATGCAGTTTGATTTCACGCTAAGCCGCGTGCGTTTGACGAACAATCTACGTTGTCGTGTTTTATTTTATTGCTTATAATTATCTATTAATGTGAAATTAACAGATCCACGTTTCCTCGTTGTTGTTGCTGTTGTCGTAGGCGTGCGCACAAAGGGGAGGGGGGCTCCTCTTCCCCCCCCCCCCCTTAGTTATCGAAGGGTCGGCTCCAAGTCTGCCGCATATCACTACTCAGTCTGACCTGTATACCATCGTTTTCTAAGGTGCAGGGTTATGACCATGCAGGTTTTTGACGATAATGGTGGCCGAAGAGCCCTGATGTCGCATTCGAAGAAACTGTTCACTGCCCACCTTTACTACCGGAAAGCCAGGGACTAAATGCAGACCGTTATGAGAAGCTCTTCATCACTTAATTTCATTTTTGCATTCCCTGTAATGCTTGTTTTCTTTGGGACTCGACTAATATAGGGGGGGGGGGGGGGCTGAATTTGGACCCCCTCCCCCCCCAAGAAAAAGGGGTAACCCTGCGCACTCCTATGGTTTTTGTTGCTCATGATCAAGCAAGGACTGCAAACACGTTTGTTTCGGTTCGATGCATCCTCCCTCAACTTTGAAGGTGTAAAATTTGGAGAAATACGGTATACTGTTCGAGTTCGACCATCAAAACAAAGCAGTTCAATCACACTGAATGTCGATGTGGATCTGGTCCTGCAAGAAATAAACTGATAGCAACTTCCGAAACGATTTCGTTTATACGTACGCTTTCAGTCAGCAAAATGAAAGAAAAAAGAAAGAAAAGTTCTTTGTGTTGACTAATAACTCAAGTAAAAAAAGAATGAACAAAAAGAAAGAAGAAACCAGGAGCCGCTATGGCGTTACACACGACAAGCTACACCTATACAGATAGTAGTCAAGAAAATAACGAAAAGTATTGGATGTATAGAAACCATGCAATTTTCCATGCATGCAAATTGAAAATACAGCCCCGCGGTTAGTAATCAGCCGCAAATTTTATTTACGACTGCCGTAAATGTCAGAGGAGTCACTACAAATTACCTTTTCCGACAATCGAAGACCACCCAACTTCCACAAACTACTCAAAACAGGCCCAGCCACGATTCGTCCCGTTTCGTCGCACCCAGCATATCTCAATAATCGAACTCTCTATTGCTTTCATTCTCTTCTTTTTTCTTCTTCTTCTTTCGCTAAAACCAGCGTCTTTACTACAGGGCTGTCGGAAAGTGCGATGTTCCTATTACGTGACACTTAAAAGCAAGAAGCGTGAATGGATGGCTTCCCACTGGGGGGCTTCTGCGCAGGAAACTCCGAAATACGATGCAGCGCAAAAGCCCTCCCAGGCGTATACCGTTGACCCACAAACAACAAACCTGCCGAGATGATAAGGAAACAGGTTTTTTTACCCCGAAAAACAAAACCGCACAGCCATCCGCTGGAACCAGCGTCCTTACATAGCACCTTACCCCACCATCACCTTCCGATCTGAGAGTCCCGAGGAATACACAGCCCCCCCCCCCCCCTCAAACACACACACACACACACTCACTCCGATCAGAGGTATATAAAAGTCTGAAGGAAGGAAGGAAGACCGCGGAGTACTAGGCAAAGCGTGCTATCGAGACGCCCGCGTCTTCGTCTCTTGCTCGGACACGGACGGGTCGTATAATACATAGAGTTTCCTACAATACTGGTATAATACCTCTCTTGCGTCAGAGCGTTGTCACGAGCGCGCGCGACTCGCGGGAACACGAGGAGAGCGGCTCTCCCGCGCGCCTCTGGGTGCGGAGCACGAAGCCGTTTCCGCACTCCCCGGCAGCGCGGACTCTGCTATAGCAGCTCGGCTTGCATGCTGTATACGTGCGCTATACGTATACACACGAAGGGGGTCGAAGCACCTGCCGGATGCGTGAGACGACGTCCCGGAGTGGTCGGCCGGCCACCGGGTTTCGCTTTTGCTTGTTCGCGCGTGCCAGCCGGCATAGGAGATGCGTCGTCGATGGACCCGCCGGTGCATCGAGCCGTGACTAAATCTCATCGGCGCCGCCGACGCCGCGCCGTCTATATAGACCCGCGGGGATAACGACCGGAGGCGGTGCAACCAGAAATCTATATACGCGAGAGAACGAAAACAAAAAGAAGATGAAGTGAAAGACAGCGAGAGAGAGAAAGCCCGCGTTTGGTGCTTCGGGCATGTGCTCGCGGCTATTGTGTACGTGTTGGCATGCTCGGCGAGACATTTTCCTGAGCCACACGACAGGTAGATTTGAAGCGACAAGAGAGTTCACTGCTAGGCGCCCGATTCACGTTGGCTCGTGGCGCCCGCCGACTCGACGCTACTCTACAGAGCTTTAGTGTCAGCGACGACTACACTCTAAAAAATACCATGCTTAATATCACGCTAAACTGTAAATTTAAGCGTGATGCACATGTAAATGAGCCGTGGATGACGTTTCAAGCCCCACGTGACCAAAAGTAAGCGTGCGGTTCCTTCAGGTCAGCGTGAGGGCAAGGCTGCGTGCCGTGGTTCTGTCATGTGCAAGCGTGAGCCAGCCGTGTACGCGTGTGCAACGGATATCACACGCTTACAATCCCGCGGCGAACACGCGTAAACATTTTCCGTCACGCATATAGAAATCCAAATATGGGAGCCGCGATAAGCGCCGCCGTCTGCCCGAAGGGCGAGCGTTCTCAACGATGAACATGACGAGGCGCATGCGCATTCGCCTTTTTCCCGCGCCTGTTGCGGCGAATACGGAACTTTACTTCGGAAGGCTCTCGAAGGGCGCGCTTCTGAAAGACTGCGTTTATTGCGGGTTCTTTGGGTTGTAACACCGTTCAGGCACTGCAAGGCAGAGATTTCTGCCATGTTTACTTCCGTAGACATTCTTGGTGTGCAACGCGGCCGTTGCAAGCACACGGATTCTTATTGTTCCGAGTTCATGCGAGAAAACCCGCCACGGTCTGATGGTTCTGGAGCAGCCATTCCCCACGGATGGTGTGTATACTGCGGCCACTCACCTGCGATTCACGGACGGTTGGAGTATATAGGTAAGAACGTTAGTTATCTTTCTGTCGTACTCAATGACAGCAAACATTAAAGGATTTGCAACGGTTTCTTGTGTCAGCTTATCACATGAGTTGTGCGAAATGTGCATTTTTTGTTTAATGCCTATCTGCCAAAATGTGCCTATTTTGTTTAGCGTGGGGCGAGAACTTGCTATGGGAGCAATAACTGTGTTCGAAACAAAAATTATAATCGTCATCATGCTTTTGTAAACAGTTTCAAGGCGGAACCAGTGAATTCCTCAGAGGTGTGTTTGTTGTGGTCAAGTATACCGAACGGAAAAGTAAGAAAGCAGCGCGTTAAGGCACTTTTATTTCCGAAAACGTGTGCTTTTTTTTTTTTTTTGTGTCAGTATTGTGTCGCGCACATGTCACTTGCCTCCTCGCTCATTGATATCTGCGATTTTAATAACAAGTTGTCTTTTGGAAGGCAGCACTTAAGGTATCTTTTTCTTTTGTAGTTCGTGCCTTGTCGCGACGTTATTAGGTTTCACTATGGTATAGCATGCACCGGGCTCAACGTTCCGTCCTGTTCAAGAACCCAACTGACACGATTACAACGCGAGGTTATTTGAGAAATTTCTGAAGTCAGAATGCACCTTGCGTTACAGGCTCGTTCACGACTCGTACATTACATGCTCTCTTTCATTAATTTTATCCTCCAGCTCTCCGCACCCACTGCCATTACAAAAAGGGTTTTGGTGCTGAGGTCAGAGTTACTACTGTAAATTCTGTACTGTGTTTATTCTAACGATTTATAACCCTGTTAGTGGGGCGTCAATGTTGTTACGGCGTGTGCATCTTAACTTAGAACAACACGATCGACGCCACAGCGCAGGTGTATTCAAGCCCGCTCTTCTTTTCGCTTGGAGCGTGACTGTGCCATCCGTGGAATCCTTGCCGTGTTCGATTGTGACGCGGACACTTCTGAATGGTTTAGTGTAGGCTTTAGCGGTTTGGTAGTCTTTTTTTTATTTTGGTGCTCTTGTTAGTAAAACAGAGGTCTGAAGAACGTCACGGACACAGCGCACGTGTGGACATAGCGCTGTGTCAGGGTTGTTGTTCTATACTGTGCTCTGTTTTGTTAACATGTAGGCTAAAATTGAATTTGAGTAATTTTTAACCAATACCGCTAGTCGGTGTCGCGTGTGAATGCGCCGATCTCACTGACAGGGGACAAGGAGTGATCTTTCGGGCTTCCATTTCATTTGCGACGGCTACTCCCCGTAATAGTGCCTATTGTTCTAGCAGTAGTATATGTCGCTTATAGTATGCTGCTGCCGGTGAAGGAAGAGTCCATATAATATTTTTAGCTATTTGCCGACTGGTGTAGCCTGCATCTCAGAAGCTATGCATGAATAGCGCTATGGATAAGGATGCCCCTTAGTGCTGAGTTCGCATTTTTATTTAGAACTTGGGTTTTAAAGCGAGTAACTATAGGTGTTACCGCACTTAATGAACATGTATATTCTATGCCCGTGATGATATGTTTCGATAGCCTAAGCCTAGTTTTCAGTATTTTGCAGTATAGTTTTATCATTTGTGCTGTGCTGCGTGTACATAAGTGCGCATAAGACTGTGTTTGTTCTCGTCAGTTTTGCTATGTGATGTGCTTTTACTCTCTGCTGAAACATTAAGCCGTAATTGTTTTTGATGTATAGCTTTTGTGTTGCATGCCGTTGTTGCATTGTATTTAGTGGCTACGGCTCAGTAAAACTGCTCGTTACAGCCTTTTGAATGTCTCCCCAGACCATGTAGTTCTTGAGGCAGATTATTATTATTATTATTATTATTATTATTATTATATTATTATTATTATTATTATATTATTATTATTATTATTATTATTATTATTTTCTAGCTGAAAACTCCACTGTTCGCTATGCGCAACACAATGAGCAGCAGTTCAATGCTAATGACCACATCATTGTCATGATGGCACAGCAATGGCCGAAGAACATATTAGTTTGCCGACAGTGACTTTTTGTGGTAAGCAGTCTGATTAATTCTGATATAGACGAGTTGTTTTCTACATTTGACACTTCGATAAATTTCTCATTTTTAAATCTCCAAATTGTATGGCTATAACACCTAACGTTTCCCGCAAGACCTCAGCCTCCACTCCTGCTCAATGCTTAATGCGAAGCATTACGCACGTGCTTTGTGCCTGCTTTAGATTTCAGTGTGTTTAGCACATTCGCCAAGCGACGGAGGGCAACAGGTACGCAAAAAGGTGGGCGATAATCTCAGTATGTGTGCCTTACATAATATGTGTGTGTTCCGGACACTAATGGACGTGAAGTTCAAAACAACCAGGGAGTAGATATTGTACAGTAATTCAACGTGGCATCTAAGCAACGAACAAATAAACATGCCATCGTTCGTCAGTATTGTGACGTCAATGAACGGGTTTATAAGTCGTGGAGTAACGGTAGACTCGTAGGTCTTGTGCGGCACGGAGGTTCAGCTATCGCTACGCCAATGTCTTCCTCCCCTGCACCTTCATCAACCCTGACCACAATACACTTAGGTGCCCACGACTGTAACATTATGCTGCCGCTAAAACCGCATCTTCCCTGAAGAGGAACCGTGCGCACGCCTCCTTGCCACCCTTTCCCAGATTTCACACTCACGCAGCGTCGCTTCTCTGCCCTTGAACGGACCTCTTTGAGTGTAGCTTTTTAGTAAATAACATGAAAAGATCACGCGTGGCACAGTCGTGGAAGAGGAACATTGATGTCAGGATACATATGTGCACAGAACTTCTGATGTTAACATGGCATGGCCTTTATATGCGCAATGTTACCGAAACGTAATTTCTTCGCCAAGGCACTTGCTATTTATTGAAGTATGTAAATAAAATAAAGGAAAAATGGTAAATAAAGAGGCCGCATAAAGGGAGCTAGAACATGTATTATTCAGCACATCCGCATTGTAAATGCATATATCACTGCAACAGAAAATGCATGCGATTGATAGGAAATTTCGTTTTTTTACATTTATAGTGACATACAAACCGTGTGCCATCAATTTTACTTCCTGCACATATCTTGAAACTGAAGAAATGCGTGTTTTTCTATAAAAACGGTAATATTACACTATGTAAGTAACTTTAGTCTTCGATTTATTGTGCAGGCAAAAGCTCAACAGATGTCATTCAGGGCCCGGTTGATGTACAACCTACCACTGGTGGCCATGACAAGGAGAGCCAGCACTGCAGCACAAGTGCCCATTGTGACGATTGCCATGCCGAAGACGCACTTCACCCGTGTGTGAAATGAACTGGTCAGGCCATTTAAGATGCCGTCGCTCCAGCCGTTGATTGCAGATATAAAGAGACGATGTATGCCAACTTCAGCATCCTCAACATTATGAAAATGTTTCAGCGCTCACCTCTAACTATACTTGAGCCATCGTTTATTTTAGCCATCGTTTCGTTACATCAGATTTTTGGAACAAATAAAAGAAAAAAATATATATATATACATTGGTCGCATTTCTTCTGTTGTTCATAACCTTCGCGTTTCTTTGAAGAAAACGCCATGGAAAATAATTTCGAAAGGTATTTTTAGTCAAGACCGCGAGAAACTGAATGTTTAATGGGAAAAATGCTGTAATGTCGTCCGAGAACTAGTGCACATGGTTCGCTATCTTTGAACGCACAGCGTGTCACAGCGTGCACATGTTTGAGAGGGCATTCGCCCCTTCGGACAAAAAAAAAGGTTGGGGCTTCTTCACACCTTATATTGTTTTGCATCCTTCAAATGGACCACGGCTTACCAAAGCGCTTGTTAGTAAGTTAGTTTCAGCATCCTTCGCGGTATTATCTCGCGCAATTTCCTCTGCAGACATTCAGCACTTGTCAAGTTCACAAGGTGGAGAGGAAAGAACAGCTTTCCAGCAAGCTTGCTTCGAAGAAGTGGCCCTCGCCGTGCATCGACCGGTGCTCAAGCTGGGACCGCCAGGGG
>NC_051178.1:119705163-119740395 GCF_013339695.2 Rhipicephalus sanguineus
TTTTCGTTACATCAGATTTTGAAACAAATTAAAAGAAAAAAAATATAATATATACATTGGTCGCATTTCTTCTGTTGTTCATAACCTTCGCGTTTCTTTGAAGAAAACGCCATGGAAAAATAATTTCGAAAGGTATTTTTAGTCAAGACCGCGAGAAACTGAATGTTTAATGGGAAAAATGCTGTAATGTCGTCCGAGACATAGTGCACATGGTTCGCTATCTTTGAACGCACAGCGTGTCACAGCGTGCACATGTTTGAGAGGGCATTCGCCCCTTCGGACAAAAAAAAAAGGTTGGGGCTTCTTCACACCTTATATTGTTTTGCATCCTTCAAATGGACCACGGCTTACCAAAAGCGCTTGTTAGTAAGTTAGTTTCAGCATCCTTCGCGGTATTATCTCGCGCAATTTCTCTGCAGGACATTCAGCACTTGTCAAGTTCACAAGGTGGAGAGGAAAGAACAGCTTTCTGAGCAAAGCTTGCTTCGAAGAAGTGGCCCTCGCCGGCATCGACCGGTGCTTCAAGCTGACCGCAAGGGAGAGACGGGAGAGGGAGTGGCGTCACTCCACCACTCCGTCTCTTTCCTCCTTTGGCGAGGATAATCGGCGCCGTTTTTAAGCGTGCACAGCCGTCACGCCATGATAAGCGTGGGAAAAGTGGTTCATATGTCACGCCTGCTATGCGTGAAGAGTATGGCGCTCATCACTCTTAGTAGGCGTGATCGGTAAGCGTGGAGAAATATCACGCATACATTAGGCGTGTAAAAAAACCTTAAAACACACGCTTAGGTAAGCATGGGATTTTTTAGAGTGTAGTCATTGGGTCCCCAGGCTCTTGCGTTCTCTTGAGCTCTCGCCGCTTTCTTTTGTTCGCCAGCCGCCCACAACGACAGAGAGAGAGAGAGAACGAGGATAAAGGAAAGGCAGGGAGGTTAACCAAAGCTGAGTCCTGTTTGCTACCCTACACTGGGTCGGAAGAAGCAAGGTTTGAGAAGAGAAAGCGGCTTGGGTACGCAAGCCTCTTGGGGGCCCCGGTAAGAAAACTCTCTGCTGGCACATTCCACTAAACATTAAACTATCCAATATTTTTTTGTACTAAAAGCGTATCTAATGGAAACTCGTTTCTAGACTATACCACGGTGCAATCGCAATGTAACTTATAGCATTCAAAGCTGGCTTCACTACAGACTCCAAGCTCCTTTGAGAACTCTCGTAATGACGTCGTTAAAGCTAACACTCCGAACATTGAACGTGCCTCGCTGGAGATCCGCCTTCGAATATATATCGTATATGCACTGTGCGACACGCCTCGTTCCATTCGCCATATACTGCGACTTCGTGGCTCCCATTTGCCTAATTACTTCCGCGAGCAGGCGGCGGCACGATGCTGTCCTTGGCTAGTTCAGTTTCGTATATAGCACACATGAACATTATACGAACCACGTACTATACGATAATTCGTTGGGTTAATCTCTTCTACGAGACGACGCGCACTAAATTCGACTCCGTTCTACCACATCGCGCTGCCGTTCTCGAAAGCGCCGATTCTCACGACGGTGGCCGTGGAGCGCAGATTTGTGTCGCGATTGTCCAAGGACGTCGTCGCCTTCAAATCTTACGACGGACCTCCGCTCGCTCCGCAAGTCAGTAAGCGTGCATGCGGCGCGGAATTTTGTACAGTAACCGATGGTCATTTAATTGGCCGAGCTGAATCACTAGTTATAGTGTTAGACGAAAAATCCTTGAACAGGGTGTGTTGCTGGAACCAATGTTTAGACAAGTGGTCTCGTCTTCTTCAAGGCAACAACTGCCTAGCGTATGTGTATGCTTCGTACAATCTCTTCCAGCCATAAAGTAGAGGAGGAGAGGGCAAGTGTGAAAACAAAAAAGAAAAGGGGGGGGGGGGTCAGGGGCTGATATTAAGATAAGCTGGCGTGAAGAATTGCGTGGGTAAGCCTCCATCTTCTCATAAACCTCTGCCTTATTTAGTTAGTATTAGGAGGAACAGCAATGTGTTGACTCTCAATGATAATGAAAGGCAAATATATTAGCGTGAAAATTAAAATGTGTCTGCGTTAACACCTGGCTTTCCCTGTACGTACAGGTGCGAGTCATGAACATTGCGGAAGATAGGAAAAAACAAACAAAAAAACTCCATACCTTATGGAGCTAGCCTAGAGTTCAGGGCATCCGGTGGACTGAAAAATCTCCCAGTCACAGGAAAGGTTAATCCCGAATGCTCTTTCGAACGCGAAGGTCCTATAAAGCTAAATCTTTCTCATTTCCGGCCATGTGGGGTGCCGGTTCAATAAAATGTAACGCGTAAGCTTATTCAATACAATGTAACGCGTTTAACGCGTAAGCTTATTGTTTGTGGATGTCTTTCCCGAATTTCATTAGCTGCAGTGCGACCAAAAGTTACAGATGGTTAGGTGAAAAAAAGAATGGCGATGTTTTTGGCAGCGAACTCCTCTGCCACAGTACCGTAAACTCTCGTGACAGACACAGCCATATTGTTGGTTGCTTGCACCTCCTATAATGGCACTAAGCCTACTCGAAAATAAATTCGTGATGATGATGATTATGATTATGATGACTCCAGCAATGGTACGGACCCTCTGTAAAAAAAAAAAGGCAGGGTACCAGGTGGCTATTACGCACCGACCTCCACTAGAAACCCAAGTGGAGGTCAGTGCTATTACGTTGACAAAAAATACAAATAAAGATACGAACGAAACCAGCTATAAATCAAATCAGGTAGTACACAATAAAATAGTAAACTTAAACAAAACTCAAAATGATTAATTAATTAGAGTCGTCCAAAACAAACAAAACTCAAAATGATTAATGCCCCGCCACGGTGGTCTAGTGGTTACGGTGCTCGACTGCTGACCCAAGGTCGCGGGATCGAAATGCAGCTGCCGGCTGCGGCGGCTGCATTTTCGATGGAGACGAAAATGTTTGAGGCCCGTGTACTTAGATTTAGGTGCACGTTAAAGAACCCCAGGCGGTCGAAATTTCCGGAGCCCTCCACTACGGCGTCTCTCATAATCATATCTTGGTTTTGGGACGTTAAACACCAGATATTATTACTATTAAAATGATTAACATTAAAATAATAACAATTAAGGCTATGCAAGGAATTGGGGTAAGGGGTTCTCCACAGGTCATTATTTCTGGAATGTGCGCAACGTCGTATTCTTGTGCTACAGTATACTGTCGGGTGTGCACTCCAAATCAGAGGCACTGACGCCCGCGAGTCGGAGTGCCATACAAAACACAGTACAATTCACTTAGCGCCGACAACTAACTGTACTGTAGACCAGGGTTGTCGAGTTCTTCCTGTATATTTTCGAAAGAATGCCTTCGAGAAAGGTAGCTTTAAGTATCGCATCGCTCACTGTTAGTTTTCTCCCTTTTAAATATGTATGAATTACCAAATGGCATGCCAGTCGACCTGCGCAGCCATTGGCGCAATATAAATGTCAAACAGGCATATTGAAACACCACGATACACTCCATCGGTTTTTCCTATTGGCCTCGAGATCGAACGGAGTCGGCACCTAGCGGCGAGCGGACAAAACCCCGCAGTGTGGATGGCTCCTTGCGTCGTCTGCTAGCCACACCGTGTTCGCATGTGTGCGAACGTCATGCCCGTCCTCAGAGGGCAGCTTATTCCGTTGTGTTAGCACAGTATCAAATGACTGTACGTATGCCTACACGATATACACAAGCATTTCGCCTTCCGAGGCTTGTATGCGCTCTAATGAGTGCATGCAAGTGTCAGTATGGCGCTAGGTGTAATCATCGTACCGTCCATTCGCCAAAATCATTTCAATGTGGACACCAGTTTGTTGTTGAAGCACATCTTATAGTGCATTTGGCGTCGTCCTAAACGAAAGAAGTATTAAATGTCGAGGTGTAAATGCAGTATTTTAGCGACACCATCTCGTGCAGTGCTGGCGATTTCGAAATCCTTGTGACACCGCAAAGCATGAGCTAGCGACAGCAAAGGCCGGTAACCGGTAAAAAAGACCTCAAGCCATGCACTTTTATAGCGGTACACGTATTCATGCAAACAGAAAAACAACGAGCACAAAGTTCTAGTTCAACTAATTACGCAGAAATACAGGCCTTTTTCTTGTTTTTTGTTTTGGCCGCTAGAGCAAGAAGTAAAAACTTAGTTGGCTCAGTCGCGCAGCACAATTTATATTGTAGTATATGCAGAACACAAGCTAGGCACGTACAAATAAAACAAGAAAAGACATCGAGCACAGTGCAAAACGCGACTGTCACCGAAGGGCAGCACCCCTTTGACTGGCAGATTGCGCTTCTCTCACACGTAATAGGAGCGTTAGGCCATGGCCTCCGAGATTAGCCGGCGGCACGGCGCGCCGCCGGCTAATCTCGGAGGCCATGGTTAGGCCGGCTTCGTGCATTAATGTGGCAATGGAGGGCGTATATATCACCATCAGGCTGCAGTCAACGCGCTTTATTCGCCGACAGTCGACTCAAACCACTCACGGCGAAGCGCCGCTGTGTACATACATTTGGATGCGTGCCGCGGACCACCTATCCACACTAACGCGGCGACGGTGCTACCACCTGTAGCCCGATCTCGCGGCGATCAGGGAGTATGCAGCCCCAATATCACCGCGAGGTCCAATATCTTTATAGAGCACGTGCTAAAAACTGCAGCGCAGAAAAAGACAAGGACGAAACAAGATGACGAGGACGAGAGCCGATTTCGTGCATCTGTTAATCCGATTTTTGAGTGCGTGCGTTTAGAGACACCTTCCGTCTTTTGAAGTAATCTGCGTTTCTTCCTATAGGCAACTTTTTTTTTAACTCGCGTGTGATAATAAAGAAGTGCGTGATATCTCAATGTGCTGGAATCTTTATTCATATGCTTTACGAAAACTTCAGTAGACTTAAAACGTACTGATGTAGAAAAGATCGCTGGCCCAGATTCAGCATAAGCTGGTTAACCAGGTCAGGGAAGTTTAAAAAGCCAATGGCAGGACTGACGAGGTCACCTGCATTGGGTGAAAAAAAAGAGATACTCTTGCTCGCTGCTCCAAATTAATAGTTGTTTATTGTCTCTATCTTTCTGTCGACGAAAAAGCAAACACGTTTGTTTCTGTCCTCCACAGAACAGAAACAAAGCAAGCACGTTACTGACGTAATGCGACTGAACAAATCTTCATAATTAATGATACGACTACCAGCTCGGTTGTTGCCAACAGCATCACCGATGTTCTGGTATTCCGATAAAACTACATCATAACTCTACATAATGTAACAGTTTAGAGACGTGACTTCTAGTGCACGCGTCGCAAGGTACAGTCACGACCGAAAAAGGTTAGCATAGGTGATCGACGACCAGAGCAACAAAATCCGGGCTAAATCCGGGCTTTAGGACGGACTAATTTTCGCTGGTCACTCCAGCTTCAACAGGTATACATCGTGTCATGCTGCTCTCTTCATGTCACGCTGGGCCACATAACGCGCCCAGTGTCGCGATTTTCCCGCTGCGGTATTCGCCACTTGTGCTAATCTTTCTTCTGCCGCGATCGTACATTTACAACGCGTACGGTAGCCTGCGAAAGGGTGCACGAGTTTGACTATGCAGACCCTCACTCGAAGACGAGAGTAGACGGCACGAGTCGCTCCACAACGCGATTGTAGTCAGATTTGGCACAGGAAAGATGGAGCTGTGAATATATAGACAAGCAACAAAAGGCAAGGAGGTCAACCGTAGGCACACGATCGCTATG
Source organism: Rhipicephalus sanguineus (assembly GCF_013339695.2). NCBI lineage: Eukaryota > Metazoa > Arthropoda > Arachnida > Ixodida > Ixodidae > Rhipicephalus > Rhipicephalus sanguineus. The sequence continues at coordinate 119,710,941 of NC_051178.1, forward strand.
CTGGCCTGCGCAAGAGGAAAGGGGACAAACGCAGCGAAAGATAGACGAGGCAGAATGAGCACTCCCCCGAAGCACGCAAGGGTGCACAGCAAGGCTATGTCGCGGACCGATGCATACGTTACCGACGAGAGCTTACACGTTTTCTTACCATGCATAACCCTATGCACGAGTAAAGCGGAGATTTATTACGGTGAATGTTCTCCAACGCAGTTGCTGCCGCACGGTGTTGTACTCGAAGAAAGAAATTCGAGAACGTTGACACAGCAATTTGAAAGGTTTCACCCATATACCTATATTCTTTATATAGCACTTCGCGCTCCGGCTGCTGACCCGAAGGTCGCGGATTCGATCCTCACCACGGCGCTGTTGCATTTCGATGGAGGCGAAACGCTAGAAGCCCCAGTACTGTGCGATGTCAGTGCTCGTTTAAGGGGCACTAAAGAGCAAAACGATTTTTCTCATATTAGTAAAGTACAAAGTACTCTTTCACGATACCAAAAACACCACGCTTGCTGAGAGAAGACGCTTAGTAAGCGAGAAAACGCGCAAAAACAAAATGTGGGTGGCGACGCCACCTTGAAGTTTCTGCACCATTCGCCGTGACGTCACGTGTTTTGACGGCGCCTACTAGGGACTACGTAGTTCCTAAACGGTAAAAATGAAGTACATTATCCTCTGAGGGGGCCATAAACTTAACATACCAAATTTGGGGTAATTTTGTTGAGCCAATGGCGCCAAAATACGATAAATACACTTTGAAATCCCTGACGTCACGCGGGGAGATTACGGCGCGAAATTTAAAAATGAAACCTTGAACTTGATTTTTTCCTCTATTAATAGCCTATGACGGCGAAATTAACGACGTTAGTTCTCAGAGCCCAATTTATCGATCTAAACCGATTCATTGTTTCTCTTTAGTGTCCCTTTAAAGAACACGAGATGATCGAAATTTCTGGAGTCCTCCACTACGGCGTGCCTCATAAATCATATATCGGCACGTAAAAACCCAGATATTATATTAGCTCTTAACGCGCAGATAAGCGATCGTGAATACCTATAGGCGGCGGTTCGGGTGTTCTTATTACTTATAAGGGCAATGTTTATGAAAACATTTATGTGACAAATCTAGCGAGGACGCATATTTAATTTTTCACTGATCCCTGACGACGACAAATCCCCTTGTCGAAATGTTGGCTCTAGCGGCATTCGTTTTGTTAAATGGCTCGGCACGTGCACCTTCAAGCCTCCATTTCACTTGAAGTTTTGTCTTGTTTAAATTTCGTAGGTGTATGCCGCCTGCTTCGCATAACCGCAGTGCATGGGACCTGCCGCAATTTTTCAAACCGTATACATACTCCGTTGTGCCTTACTAAGCCATCAAAAGTCATCAAATGATGAAGCATCACTCATCTGCGGTGACGAAATGCCGATCATTCAAGAGCACCACGCGCTCTCCTCCGGATACCAGGGTCACTCGATGCTGCGTGCAAGTTACCCAACACCACTGTTATACCTCTAAAAACATCCGCACGCAGTGCGACTGCATGCTGGAAACGAATCACCGTGCCAGATGGCTCGTACGGAGTATTGCCGGATCAACTTTTATGCGGAGCATTTCTCTCTCTCTTTTTTTTTTTTATGCCAGGCACGTTGGGACGGCTATGCAGGTAGGCTCATGTTGGCGATACGCCAACGTGAGCCTAACTCGATGCACTTCGATGCATTGTCTAAGCGCAGGACGCATTTCAACACATCAAGTTCGAGTTTGGCCGCTATGCGAGTTGTAGAACGTCATCTCCATGGTCATCTCAGGTAGAGAGGGTGCCCGTGCCTTTGAGCTCGCTGTACAACAAAATAATGCCCTGAGGGTCATAGCAGAATTTTAAGAAGGCTTCATATCCCAAACATCACACAACCCCGTGCAGCGTAAACGCTGACATCTGTCGAGTCTTACAAATTTGGGTAATATTAGGCGTCGATCTGAACGAAGAAAAAAAAAAAAAAGAATTCACCGACGATTACGATACTGCAGCGCAGCTTCATGTTGGGGCAACGCCTACTGTGTTTGTAGTTTTGGCTATCCGCAGCTGTAGCAATGTAACATTCGTTGCATACTGCCACAGAAAGTGGCAGCGCTCGAGTGCTACGCACACCACAGTGCATTGCAGGCGTACCGAACCAAGCGAAACGCCGACAGCCCCGTTACGACAAGCGAAGCCAGCCGCAGTGCACGTGCCAGACCAACGCAACACGAGCGCTAACTCTCTTCTACTATAGATAATCAGACAGCAGACAGACAGCATGCTACACCACAAGTGAGAGCATAAAAAACCTGAAGAAACGACGTTTTGACTCAAACAAAATGGCTCCATTCACGAGCGGCGACATCAGCGCCACAATTCTGAAGGCCGCCACCGCAGGCCTCTCGTGGTAGCGGAGAGCGGAGAGAAAGGTATAAGAGAGAGGAGGAAAAGCGCGGCGCGGCCGCAACGGCGGGCCCCTCAAGAGCACCAATCGAACCGAGTGCCCCGTGTGGGGCTGTGATGAGGCCCCCCCACCTCCGGCCCCCCGCCAATCCAACGGCCGCCTGTGGCCGTTGTCTCGAAGTCGCGTAGGTACCACGAATGCACCAAACTCGAACTCAGTGAACCAGTCCAGTGACCGTCGGAAGCGCAGTGTCGGGGATACGACGACGGTCACCGCGCTGCGCTCAGGTGAGTTTGCTTCCGCCACATCCTGCGCCCGCCATGAGCCCACGCTTTCGACGTGCGTGCGTACAACGGTCGCCTTTGAAATGCCGCCGACGCCGCCTCTGTTTTGGGGCGAGAGTGCGCGTTGCCACCGCCGCTCATTCTGAAGTCTGCGCTACGCTCGGCGCGTATGTCCGCTTGCCATCAGCTTCCGTCCGCAGTAAACGCAATGTTATGTCACTGAGATGTCAGCAGCATCACGCTAAGCTTCGTGTCCGCTCTCAAGCTGCAGCCGTTGCCGTAGTTGCAGCGCGTCGACTCGGAACTAAGATTGCGCCATATAATCTACCTTCAAATGGAGTTCACACCTGTGCATTGTACTTTTTTTTTTTTTACTAATTACACGGATTCGCTTTGCTTTAGCACCCTTTCATATATATAACTCCTACTAGTCTCCTAACAAATGCGGAAAGCTCCCGGCATTTCACATAGTATTACGTCCGCTGTTGATAGAGATCAAACCTTTTTACGTGCGAAACACAATGACACATATGGGCGCGAGTGTGAGTACAGCTGGAGCGTAACGGATATCGTTCCCATCTCACGCGCAGCGTCCGATGCCAGGATATATGCCCTCATCCGGGACTACGTCGTGCGTATTCTAGCGCAGCGCGCTGTTGTATTCTGTTGAAAGCCGCCCGATCCTCTAGTATCGTCGGTTGGGTCGGCAGCATACCTGTACGGTTCGCCGAGCACCACCGACCGAGCACTCTACATATTCCTTTTGCAGACGCATGAGGTCTCACGCCGCGCGCCTCCCTCTATCTAGCCGGGCCGTTTTATATTCCGCTCGGACAGACCAGACGTTAGGAACGGCCCGGCTGAACAGTCGAAAGAGTAGGCGCGCGCACCGATTGCCAAGGGAAACAAACCATCGCACGCGTCCGCATATGGAAAGCCGCGTAAACACAAGTCCCCTTCGGAGCACATCGTGTGTTCGTGGTGCCGGAGAAAGCTCCGAGAAAGAAAGCCACGGGTGGAAGCTCCGGTCAGCGCGTGCCGCGTTTAGCAACGCCTCGGCGGCGAAGCGTGCTCCTTCCTATCCCGTCACGCCGGGCGGCCGATCAGGGGATCGAGTGCGGCTGGCGGCGGGCGAGCGCCGTTCTGCCCTCTGGCGTGACGGCCAACACATTCCGCGGGAGCCGTTGACCCGTCGACCGAGGGCCTGCCTCGGCTGCACGGGCAGCGGCGGTGGCTGGCTGGCTGACCGACCGGTGTATGCCTGTGCCGCCCGTGCAGGATTCCGGCCTTGAGCCCTGGGCCATGGCCGGGACGTCCCGGGCCCAGGCGGCGTGATGTCGAGCTCGGCGAGCCTCGAGGCGTCCGCCACGCCGCCAACCCTCAAGATGTCCAGCCGGCAACTGCTCAACGTCAGCTCACTCAGCAAGCACTCGGCGGCCGCGGGCGGCGGGGGCACGCCGCTGCTCGTGGCCGACGCGCGCAGGCGCCTCCAACTGGCCTCCGCGTCCCGTCTCGCCGTCCACCAGCTACTGGGCTCGCTGGCGCTGCTGTGCCTCCTGTCGCTGCTCATGGCTTTCCTCGCTCTCTTCTTCCTGCAACGCGTGGCCAGCGCGGGCCCGCAAAACTCCGACAGCCCGGAGGAACACCTGGCCCTCTACCAGGTGGCCGTTGCCATGAGCACGCTTACCATATCACTCAACCTGTGCTGCCTGTTCGTCTGCTGCATCCAGTTCCTGCTCGGCGTCAAGCTGCTCCGGACGCCGAACGGACTCGACAGGTTGGGGGCATAACTCTTCTACGGGGGTTGTTTGCGTATCCGGACGCATGCAGGTCACTATGTACACTCGCTCACACGTGCCTGTCACAGCGATACCAAATGCCACTTTCATTTGAAGGTCAACCAGGCACATCACCTACCACGAGACGCATTGCAAGTGTCGTGTCTTCATAAATAGGGTCTCACATCATATACCAGGATTCTGCACGACATTGCCCATAGAAATGAGGATTGACTTCCCACAAAACAGTTTCGGAACACTGCAGCATGCGACCAAAGCCAGTTCATCCAGTTAGCTTAATTAATAAACATTCTTAGCAGGACGCAAGAAAGTCCTTTTTAATAACTAAAATGGTCTGCGGAGGAAATCTTGGATTCCTGCACTATAGATGGCAGTACAGAACAGTTTGCTTTAGGAAGCCTTCATGTGCGCGCCTCCGAGACGGAGGCGCGCACATGTAGGCTCCCTAGTTTGCTTCTATATATAGGTAGCTATGCCTCTTCGAAAGGCACTACTGCACAAACACACGTCTGAAACTACTTTTCAGTATTTCATAATGGCGAGTGTAGGGCAGTGCAACGAAAGTAGCACTTGGGCTAATTAGTACACAAATGCCTGCATCACTGCACACAACTCAAATGATTGGTATAAGGAACGCGCACAGTGTTATGATGAATATGAAAGGGCAGTGGCAGCAACTGTCATGTCGTTTCATGTACGTGATTAGCTGCCAAGGAAACTGTTCTCGCTTAAATTAAATACTCTCTAGCATGATTTTATTTGATTAATCATACGTTAAACACAATTTCGCTCTTACTTTTTTGCTACAGGACAAACATGTTCATCAAGAGGAGCTCCCATACCCGTGTGCTGGCGATCGCCGGCTTTTTCTTGTCAATACCAGTCTTTTTCACAGGTAGGTCTGCCATTTCATTATTTCCCCATGCACATAATAAAATGAGCATTCAGCAAAGTAAGCCCTTGAAAACCATTTTGACATTTCCTGTTAAGCAGGTTTTTCCTGCACCTCTCTAGTGATCCCCCAGTTCCATAGATCTACTTAAAGGGACACTAAAGTGAAACAATAATTAAGTTTATACTGATAAGCTATACTAAGAAAACTCTACTGTTGTTAATTTCACCTTTATAGGTTTTAATAATAGATGAGAAAAACAAAATCAAAAGTGTCACTTTTAAATTTCCCGCCGAAATCTCCGATGGTGACGCCACGGATTTCATTTTTTTTTTCTTTTGTGTTTTGTCACATTGTATCAGTAAACTTTCCTGAAACTTGGTATTTTATGCCTCTACTTCATTATTACTGATGAGGAACGTGTAGACCCTAAAAAACACCGCTATAATCTACAATGTCACGATTGGTGTGGGAACTTGGGAACTTCAAGATGGTGTCGCCACCTGCATTTTCGTTTTATGCGTTTTCTCGCTTACCAAGCATACTCTTGCAGCAAGTGTGGCGTTGTTGGATCGCAAAAGAATAATTTACTAATACGAGAAAAATCATTTTTATCATTAGTGTCCCTTTAACGGCTGTGTATACATTTACCCATAGAATGTGCTCATTCTTTGTTCACTGCATATGGCCTCAGTTCTAAGCACCCCAACTGGAATCTATAACATGAAAAAAAAAATCTGTTGTTTCCTAGGAGTAATCCTCTTCACATTCATCCACTTCCACGAGCTGCCAGCAATCGTGACCAGTGTCGTGATTGGACTGGGCATCGTCTTCTGTGGTGTGGCATCTGTCCACAACGTCTACCTCTGGCAGTGGGAGAAGACCTGTGCCACACGTGAACTGGTTGAGAGCCGTGCTCTCGGTGTGCAGCCGGACTTGACCCACACCCTTGAGCTCTCGACGCTGGTGTGACTGTGTGTGTGATGATGATGCTTGCTAACGAGTGACTACCACACAAGACGGAGGTCATTCAAGAACGAGGAACAATCGCAACCGGTGCTCCTGCTCACAGTGACATGTGACATAAGAGTTTTGCTAGCAAACGGTAAGAGAAGCTAGTCAGCATGAGGCCTCTCATATGAATGAAAAGATCATTCTACACCTCAATACAGCAACCTCTGCTTGGCTAAGCCTTATCGTGATGCATGGCTGAAAGTTGCCAGCAATATTTTAATGAAGTTTAATTTGCAGCTTTTTAACTTATTGTACATGCACATTGAATAATAGTTTGCAGGTTTCAAAGTTCATTTTGATCTGCACATTATACATTCTCTCTCTCTTTTTTTTTTGTTTTTCATATCCAGCTGCTCTACTGTTCCTAAAGTACTTGGAGCAGAGCAACGAGTTAAGTTGAAATTAAAATCTACCATTCTGCTTCCACAAAGCCTGCCAAAACTGTGGTGTAGCCAAGAGGAATTTCTGTATGAGGCACCTAAAGCAGTAGAGCTCAAGACACATGTCCTTATATCTTTTTTTTTCTTTAGCACAGTCTTCAATTTTAAGCTCATTAATGGAATTCCACATGCGTGCACCATGTACCATATGCTGCAACTTCTTGAGATGGTGAATTGCGTGAAACATAGTGTGAGAGAGGCACATCGTGACTTGCTTTTCTTACTCTTCTAGCAGCCTTCTGGGCCATCCTTGTTATCATCCACAGAAAAGCTTGCAGTGATAAGATAGTTGAAACAGGGTGAACAAACTGCTCTACAGGATGTGTAGTACTTAAGCCAACAGGAAGAAAACACACGGCATAAAGAATTATCATAGCAGTTAATTTAGGAAGTGGGCAACACAACAAGCCCCAGACAATTAAAACAGGGTTAATCATACCTCGACTAATGTTTAGGTAAAACAGCGATATATGTCGGCACGTCAGTGGCAGGACTCCGTGTACTTTACGTGCACATTAAAGAACTCTAGATGGTCAGATTTAATCAATAAATGTTTACTGTACCGTCCCTCATAGACTAGATGTTACAAGTCAGAGAATGCCATCAACCTGTTGTTGTCATTCTGTAAAAACAGGGTGAACGAATTGTCCCACCAGGGAAAAAATCTAATACCGAATCAAAAGCATGGATTCCGGGATGCGACACAATTTTCGCATGTTGCACACTGTGTGCAAGTCATAGCGTGCAAGATCTCTTAGGGACCAGAAGAATATAAGCAGCTACAACTATTCTGCTTGCTGTAAAATGTTCTTAACCACAAGGAAGTGAAAGCAGCAACACAAAAACATATCAACATCGTCACATCTGCACCACATTTCCATTGTGAAATTCTAAAACATCTCTTTTTCTCTTGAAATTTTGTAGACATGTTACGAGTGGTGCACTGCATGTTTTACAGTGAACCAATCGGTGTAGTTTACACACCTCGACCAATTTAGCTATGCGTGTTGATAATACAAAGATGAATCTTTATTTAGGAAGAACTTTTACAACAGTAATTGTTATCACCATGTGCCATTTTGACCAAGCAAGCTTCATTACGTAGCTCACTGTAAAAGGCAGAAACACTCATAAGTGCTGAAAATGAATGTTATGTCACACAAGACTTATTACTAAAGCTACAGTAACCAGCCCCCATAGCCCAATTTTTTCAGCTGCTTCTTATTTTTGAGAAAACTACTACATGAACCTGACATCATACATTTCCAGCTCATTTTCGATGAAATGGAAACAATGCATCCAAGCCAGAAATTAATCAAAGTTCACTTGTAAAATGTCATTTTTACATTCATTTATAGAAGGTAAGCAAGTTAAGAATCTATAAAGAAACATTTACGTATTTCAATCTTTGCTATTTTTACGTGTGAAACGTAGAAGCATTGTGCTTATCGAATCATGCATATGGGCATTTCTTCCTGAATCGCAAAATATGAATAATGTAGAGCTCATTCAATTGGAACAGATCACCTACTCAAAATGCCGTGTGCACTGAGAACGCAACAGTGGGGCCTGGTCAACATGTTGCATAGATAAAAATGCATGATAAATTGCACAATACTCATAATGTAGAGTTTATCTGGAAAGTCTTGTAGAATGAATGTGTGGCATTGACCTGAAGTGCATGTGTTTTCCCAGCACTTAATGAAGCAAGACACAGTACATGTACAAGTGAAAAGCAAACTGCTTTTGCACATACCCTTCCAAGCTGCATGTGCGTCTAGATGTGTTACAGTTGTGCGCTCATGACCTTGATATGTTTCATGTGTCGTGGCTTTTTAGTTATTAGTAGTTGCTGCGATGAAGGCACTCACTCGATCATCAGCTTGATCAAAAGTGCCACGCTTGGGACCATATCACATTGTCTTGTGGTTATTGTACGCCTGTTGTAAATTACATAACCATAGCGTGCCTTTGAGGCCTCTTCTCCGTTGCCATGTCATGTGTGTTGTGTTATAGCTAGTGCTGTTGTTCAACAACTGTAGTCAAGCCACACTCATGTACTGTACAGAAGCGAAGTTCGCTTGCAAAGTATTTTTATTTTGATGTATGAACACAGTTCTGTGCAGTGAAAAAAGAAAATGAAATGACTTTTGTTACAATATAAACACGCATGGAAGATGGAGCTGCACATGTACACATTATTTTTTTTTTGGTGCTGTATACATTTGTTGCCAAGTACAAAAATTTGCACTGCCCATAGTGATCATGGTCATGGGACCAAATAAATGCCGTGTACATAGAAAATGAATACAATATTTCATGCACATTTCAGTTGCCTCGATGTTGCCACAATTTTTTTTTTATACCAACTGCCTTCTTACAGGAGGATAGGGCATAAGGAGAGGTTTGGTATAGGAAAAAAAAAATATATTTTTTTTTTTATAGATACAAGTTCAACACCTTGTGGACTTAAGTACTCAGTACACTGATTCCAGCCGGAGCTCGCACTTCGTAAGATTACCTATGTGCATCAAATAGCTTTTTTTTTTAAAGAAAAGTTGTATGCTGCACATCTGCACATTGCGCAGGAAGGATTCACGATAGCAATGTTTCAATCGACATGACTGAGTTACAATATTATAGCAAAATGAAGATTAAAAACTAGGACATTCAAAACAATCCTACAAAAATACAGAATTCAAAGTAATGTTTCGCTGTGCACTGTATGTTCACGTATGAGAGTTGGACATTTAACTCAATTGGCAAATCAATGAATGTCTTGCAATAGCAGAAAAGAAACTTTGTAATGGCATAAGAGCATGAATATATGATCTCATCTCTTTCGATTTCAGCAGCAGTGATATATTGAACAAAATTTTCCTAGCAAGAAACAGTGCAACATGATGCTTTTCTGTTGCTGGATCTAGGAAGCCACTAGATATACCTCAGCCCAGCTAACCAACTTATGTGAGCGGCTGTCTACATCATTTCAATGTTACGCTATGCTCAACGAACAAGTAACCATCAATCATAAGGCTGTGTTCAACTTAAGTGAAAACCTTAATTGTAATGACATGCTGTTTGAATGCTGTTCGTGAAAACTCTTCACTCTAAATAAACACGCAAAAAGGTACTGCCCCCACAAAATCGGGTTTGCCTAAACATGCACACCTTAAGATATTCTTTAGACAAGCGTGCGACTTGAATAATATGTGAACTTGGCCACAAAAATGGCCATTGTGATAAATGAATGAATCCTTTATAATGACCAAGTGCTGTTTAGCTTATACGATCGCACTCCTGCCTCGCCTCCTTTTTAATAATGCAAAATCACTCCTCACACACTTTTTTTTTTTCATGATGAACCTGTTTTAACTAGCCAAGCTTATGGACAGCCTGTCACAGCCCTTTCCATTAACACCCCACACATGCCATAGTACCGTATTTACTCGAATCTAACGCGCACCTTTTTTCCGGTAAAACGAGTCCAAAAATCGCATGCGCGTTAGAATCGAGTACCGAAAAAAAAAGAAACTCAGTTATCATATTGCCATCGGCATTTTAAAATGGCCGCCTCCTACGCGCCTTGGCTAAGGTGCCCTACCTTGGCCATTTCTCGTGTGCTGAGGAGATTGTCATCCCGTTCTGCATTCGCATCGGCGGCATGGAAGTGCCCACTCCAAATACTCGACGAGTGCATCACGATGTCGCATTTAAAAGAAAAGTTATTACATGTGCAGAGACGGACGGGAATCTGGCCGCATCGCGGTCGTTCGGAGTTGCCGAAACGTGCGTGCAAGACTGGCGCAAACAGAAGCAGAAGATTGTTTTACAGCAAAGCTTCACGAAAAAGTTTCTGTGGACAAAAGCAGGGCCGGTTTGCCGAAATCGAAGAGCGTTGACAGCGACAAGGAGTTGTCCCACAGCGACGAGGACTGATCCATTACGCGACTCGTATCGCCGCCGTAGTGGTGACAGTTTTAGCGGCAAGGCCCGCTTTTTGACTTTGTGTTTTACTTTTTTGAAACTTTAGTTCTTTAAAACCCAAATACTTGTTCTTCTGAACGTACGAAGTTTGACTCCTACGGACTTTTTTTGTTCTTTTCTCTCATGAAAAAATGGGTGCGCGCTACAATCGATGTATTACTTTTTTTTGGTCGCGGAAAACGGGTGCGCGTTACAATCGAGGGCGCGGTAGAATCGAGTAAATACGGTACGTGACAATGCCGTGTGCACAGCAGCTTCAAGAGGACAGTTTTTCTGAAAGCTTCTTTAAAGACCATGCAGCCCAAAAGACAAGTCAATTAATTCAATAACAATATCATCACCTTACTTATCACTATGCAAGTACGGTTCTCTGGTGGCATTACCATTACCACTTCAATAGGCAGGCTTCTCAGGTGCTCCTCAACTGTGCTACATACAGGCTCATGGACAGATCGCAAGCTCTACTTAAGATTAACGCCTAGCTTTCTAGAGTCACTCACGCAAAGAAAATATTGTATGTGCTATGGTCTCCTATGAATCAAGAATGCTTGTTATATTCATTAAAAGGAAGAAAAGTGCACCGTGTGCACATTATCTTTTAAACTTCTCAAGGTCACTAACTGCAGTCAAGAAATGTATTTCGCAGACACCAACCCTTGACGCTCGGGTCTGTCAATACGTGAGTGCAGAAGTGGTATTCTTGAGCAAATCACTTTTGGAGGTAAGATCATTTCCAAAATATTATGCGACTTGCCTGAATCGTACTAGATGCAAGGGCATCTGCGACCAACAGCAATGAATTGAATCAGGCATTAGGAAAAAGTCATAAACGACATGGACAGTTCAATGCCAAGTATTCCCCGAAAGTTATCACTCAAGAACACCACCCCAAAGCTCAGGCTGGCCCATATTATATCAGGTTTGTAAGGTCACTTGGCTATATACAAATACTTCAATGCTATACAAGCATGCACCGCACATATTTCATGGCTTGACCTCTTATGCAATGCGCTTCCGCAAAAGCAACTGCTGCATATACATTGCCCTCCAACCTATAATTTTTAAAAAATTGTTGTTCTTTTTCCTTTTTATAATAGTTTGGCAGATCAAGTGGATCCAAGTACAACTGCAAGACAGAACTGACACGTGCCACTTGCTACACAAAACAAAAATGAATCACCGAGTCAAATGTTAAACAATTCGTTTAAAAAATGACAATAAGTGAAGCAACTGCTCCTTCGTTACAGAAAGCGAATTGCTAGGCAGCATGCAAACATACCTGTAATGAACACAAGGCATGCTCTCTGTGTACAACACTTGGCAGAAAAATGAACAAAAGTTTTACACATATCAAGTGAACTTCAGTTGCATCAACGATAGACGTCATTACTTTGCACAGCTTTCCAGCACAGTGTGCTGATTCCCTCCCAGCTAGAAAGTACAATGCTCGTAACTAGGAGAGTGCACCCTTAAATTGACTTGTTTGAGAAAAGTACACCATAAGGGACGTAAATTTTTTTAAAGGAGAACAAGGCAAGGAATGGATGGAAAACATGACATGCAGTCCTTTGCCTTTGAATCCGACGTTCCTGACTTTACTGCATTTTTTCAGCTACCATATGTGACCAACAAAGATATATATATATATATATATATATATATATATATATATATATATATATATATATACACACAACATGCCACACTGGAAACCCTGCCCATACAAGCTACTGTACTTCAAGAAGAAACAATGCTACCTTGCAATGTCCTTCCAACAAAAGTGTAAAACACAACAAACCAACCTGCAATTTAGCAGCAAGGTGAGACGTAACAACACAGTCTTGCATCAGCTTTGTCGAGACCATGAAGATGGTAGTGAGGAACTTTGGAATGTCTTTTACACAGTCACAACATCAGACACACAAGTCGTAGAAACATAACGAAATTTTCCCAGAGCCCCTTACATGGCTTGATGGCAAGAGGCAAGAAGAAGAAAGCAGGCCTGGGCGAGCCTCAAGGTGCTTTTTTGCCTGTGAAAGTGTGGGGAAAGAAAAGATATCATTAGCAGAGAACAACTTCAGCAAATGTTGTTGATGCAGTACACCTCACAATTAACACGAACTCTGCGTCTACACACCGAGAACTTCTTGCTATTGTGAAATCTGAAGCTAAAACCAGAATGTGCCGAGTTCTTAACACTCGTGCACTGACTGCGATGGGGCACCACAGCTAAAGGCATCCGCCTCTTTATGCAGGAGGCATTCGAATTGAATCCTGATGCCATTTAAGATATGTTGCCACCATTTTAGAAATCTTTTATAGATTTTGACCTAAAATTGATTTTGTGTTTGCCTTCGGGAGAACAGTTTAAAAGGACACTACAAGTGTATAGAGCGAAAAAATTGAAACTAATTACAATATAATTACCAAATTACCCGAAATATGCCTGTCACACCAACAGTCATAACTACCAATCCAACCATATAAAAAAAACAGTTTGGCAACATTATAGCAGTGTATGTAGGCTGCACAATGAACTGGGATCTTTGCGCTATTCTCTAATATTAGTTATATTGTGGCCTAAAAACCAAAAATTGTGTCATTTCAAAAGGTAGCATTGCAACCGAAATATTATAACATCAAAACTTATTCATTTCCAATTACCCTAGTTCATTGCACAGGCTAATGTCTAATTAAGAAGCATGGAGAGTTTTATCGGAAAGTAGTCATTTGTTCAAAAGTTATGAGCTTTTGCGCAACATACACAGACTGAAAGTCAGGTTTTGCGAAAAACAAAAATTAAATTTTCTGAACATGTCATCTTCAGTTTAAGGGTAGTCACAAAAAAAAAAAGGCCATCACTTTTGAACACTACCAAATAGAGACGTACAGTAAAAGCTCGGTAATTCGGATTTCACGGGACCAAGAAAAATGTCAGAATTTTCGCACAAGTACCACAATGAATCTGTTCCAACTAGGCCGGCTAGCAGTATTGCTTTGAATTAACCACATGCCGAATTATCGAAAGTACTTAGAAGACAATTAAACAAGTGTCAATTACATGAATGCATTTTGATTTTCTTGACGAATACGTAAATCCGGTACTTATTTTGCATAAAATCAGTGTGAAAGTCGGAATATACATCATTCGAGACTTTGTTTGCAATGTGATCGCAGATCAAGAGCCTCATGTCTTAAGCCGAAACGTGCTCTGAATCCATCCCTTATTACTGTAAAAACTGGAATATAGGTCGAATTATTTTCTAAAAAAACAGCCCTAAAATGTTGACCCCCATCTTATATACCAGTCACTGGCAGAAAAACTTCGCAAGTCTGGCCACTATGGGCAACTGAAGTCAACCCCCTCCATCGCCACCGCAATCATCGGCGTTGCTTTGTTTACTACCAGCTACAGTGTTCTAGAAGTTTGTAGTGCGCTCACTGAGTGGCAGAGCGTAATGCACTTCATGTCGCCGCCGACAGGCGGCACGGCTCGCAGCGTCACCTGAAACTTTCTGGCGGGTTGCAGGGCGCGGCTAGAGCACGTTGCTGTTTTGCACGCAAGAGTTATGGCGCGGAACACACAAAGCTTCTTTTCATGCATCTTTTCTGTGAGTTGTGAAGTAAATTGCTGTTGTTGTGACTGATTTATGGAGGGTGGGCGATATTTTAAGTGGCTATGATGAATACATACCTGCCAAGTTTGGAGAAACGGAATCCGGGAGATCTACTCAACGGGGGGGGAGGGGGTATGAAGTATGCCGACCGCGGGGGGGGGGGGGGGGGGGGGGGGGGTACTGCTGCGATAGCAATTTTATGGACACTGCCAGCGGGATTTTGCGGTCTCCGCTGATCTGTACAGAGTCCAAACCGATAGCATCGCTTACGCATCGTCTGTTTCACGTGCGAGTAAATGCGCGCTAGCTCTAGGGACGAACGCGGTTGAAGCAGAGATGAAACGAGCCGGCCGTCACCGTCGCGCAAAGGGCACATGCGATAACATCGCTCCGCGTGTGAGGCCTGTCGTCGCTTGCTTACCAGTTATTTCGTCGGGCAAGGGACCATAAGGGGCGCCGTTGAGACGGGGACGGTCGCAAGCGCTGGCGAACACGCTATCTCGACAGACATCGGTAACGGCTACCCTTTTAAGTGCTGGGCTCTCCGCTTAAAACAGCAGTGACACAAAATTTTTAAGGCGAGATAACTTGTGGGATAGATTTGTGTGTAAACAAACGCATCATCTAGAAATATTAACGGCTGATATAACCTATAACACATTTAGGATCAATTTTTAAATTGCGTGTAGCGCATCTGTACGCGAAACGTCCCACCTCGCGTCACCGTGACGCACGGGGCGCGCAATGCACTGGACGCGCGGGGCAAAACTGGATTTCCGGGAGATTTTCCTATGACCCGTACAACCGGGAGAAACGTTCAAAATCCGGGAGACTTGGCAGGTATGTGAATATGAATGATCCTGCGTGTAGTTGGGGGCGTTCAAGCTTTTTTTTTGTCCTGCTGATCGATACAATTTTCAATGCCCTTTCGTCACTGTAGCAATACTAGCGACTTTACTCCCACCTTTCGAGCCCCACTATGCCGAGTATAAACACCTCATTTTTTTATTTATTTGTTTTCGCATATGAACTGGTCTGTGTGACTAACCTACTTAATGTTTTTTTTTCACGAATCAATAATGGGCGGAATCACTTCGCTTTGTAATAAATGTATCCGCACCGTAATCTTAAATATTTTTATTTGGAGACGTAGATCATACAAGGTTATTAAAACTGGTTGGACTCGTAGGCAATATATAATGGTACTAGAGTTCCGGGTCCAATGAAAAAAATATCTATACATAGTTATTAAGAGTACATCACAAGTAACGTACATTACACACGTACATTATTATTACACCATAGAATTGAACCACGAACACTCGACAGCGTCACCTGCTGACAAACTGATTTTATTTACACAAAACCCTGCCTAAGTACGTGCAAATGCTGGCCATATCACAATATGGATTAAGAATGCATGCATGGTCACTCGTGGTCGAACAATAAACAGCCGATGACAACGTCGATCTAAGTGGAGCATCCCAATGCAGCCCAATCCCTGTGGGCCTTCCCCGCAACCTAATGACAGCTACTTCAGTCATCCCCTTAAATTTCCTTTTTCTGTACATCGATCTCTATCCAGCTCATTTCATCCGTCAGTAGTTCTGTGCTTAGGACTTCGATAGCGAAACAAGCAGCCAAGTACCAGAGTTCTTTATCATTTTTTTAGAAGTACCCTAACCGCCCCCCTACTTTACCAAAGCACGAGTATGGTTTTGCTGTCACCGCCCTTGTGTTTTCTTGCTTTTGTTGTTATTGCACTTGACTTTGTGGTCACTCCTGGCTTCGTTGGGTCCAGCTGTTTTTTGTTGTCAAACGCTGCCTCAGAAATTTCTCTGCACGTACGCTGCATGCTCTATGTGCACGACCGCCGGAGGCTGTAAAAAGCGCGTTCCCGTCCAGATGCAGCGGCGGGCCATTGCAGTTGCCATTTGTGGATAGACACAGATGCCGATCCTTCAGAAAAACAAGCATAGATAAGTGCAGCAAAGCGGCACGCATGGTGCCGGCAAAGGTCCTTCAAATGAATGAATGGCGTGAACATGCGCTGCAGGGCATACACAAATGGAAACAGTAGCTTCTACTACTTGGGTCAGCTTTAAAAACGAATAAAATGCTAAACCCCCTCCTCCCTCTTTTTTTTAATCCCTTGTTGTGTTATTGTGGTGGCCCTCTCCCCGCCTCCAACCCCACGTTTTGTTGATCCCCCAGGAATTACAGCATAACCAGCGTAACACCGACCAAGGGGACACGCTTCACACCCCACAAGAGAAGTTTTCAGGAGAAACTCGTGGCAGCGCCCCTGGCTGGCGCCCAAGCAGTCGACGCGGAGAGGGCCGTGGCGGCGCGGCGCAGGGATACGACAGCGAGCCCACTGCCCCATTCTAATACACTGAACTACCAGCCTTGTGCCGTGGGCGGCCTCATTTTGCGCTTTTGTTGTTGTCTAGTGAATCTATTTGGGCTCCAAGGTGTTCTTGTTCTTGTTCTCGACCGGTGGCTGGCAACAGCTCACTGTAGCATTCAAGAAAACAGCGATCGAGTTCACGAAGGCACGAAGAAATCTGGTCTGAAGTGTGTGAAAGGTGTGTTGGAATGCTAGTGCACGTGAACACGAGTCGGAGCCGTGAGTCACAAACAATAACTGAAAGTTTATCTCTACACGGGTGTTCTCGCTGCTTCAATTTCACCGGATACACTTTCTTTGTTGCTTTCTGCAATGCCAGCAGCTCTGGTTACAGCGGCACGCATGGCTATGATCAGGGGGCAGATCGAGTGCACCACAGAAGCATTTGCTACTGGCGGACGCTGAAGGATCACGTCACGACACGCAGCGATCAGAAGAAAACTTTGGTTCAGTGCCAGAATGCAGCGTATCTAGAGCTGGAGACGAAGGTTGCACAGTTTAACCAGGAGCCGCACTCGCATCATGATTGTTACCAGGGACCTCAAAGTGTATCCAAATTAATGCTGTCAAGACGGTTGTGACCTTTTACGAAGATAATGCTTGAGCCCACCTTTTGGCTTTCTGTCACATGGAACTTACGTGTAAACACACGTGTAAATAAATGGCATTTTCACTGTGCACCATTTGAAATTGTGTGTTTCACGGATAAAGGTGCCTTCTGATACTTTGGCCATTCCATGTACTTTTTTTTTCGATTTTCAGTAGTAAAAAGTGGGGGGGTCGACCTATATTCCGGTTTTTACGGTACATACCGTAACCACCAACACTACGCGCATGTGACGATAATTTTTTCGCTGGTAAAATGGCCGCCAACTGATCGCTCGTTCATCATAATTCCACGTAGTTTGCGTTTATCAAGTAAACAAGTTCGCCGCAGCTGCTGAAGCCTTGGTCGCCAACAACACGATTGTGGTCAGACTGTGGATGGCGAAAATGCCTTTCTGAAGGCTCGCAGCCACTTCAGTTGTTCGCGAACACAGTTTTCGCTCCTTTGCGTCGCACATGTGCGGCGCTTCGTGCTTGGCGCACTCCAAGGATCGTCCAAATTAACGATAGTCTGATGCTATTAAATAATACACATGCTTGCCAGGACCAGAGAACACGTCACAATCATCCGATTTTTCAAAATTAACGAGCTTTTACTGTAATTTTTTTCTGCACCACAATTCTGAATGTACATTTTTGGAATATCAAAAATTAAAATTCACTTAAAAAGAAAGAGCCATTTTAAAGGGTGGCAACGTACCTTGAATTCACAACAATGTGCGTCAAATTTTTATTTTTTGAATGCAGCACATCTCTGATGTTATGATAAATACTGCAGAGTTTAGCTCTACAATGCAGAAGTTAATTACACTTAAATACCTATCATTGTCCTATTTCATACTGCCCTTTATCACTATCTGTGGGCCACAAAAAGGTGTATTCTGCAGTTCTTGAACGCATCTAGCACAATCATGAACAGAATTATTGTTCACAGATATAGTCAGGCACAACTTTAGAAATCTGCAGCATTTCCTCCTAATAGGCGGATGCACACAAGCCTGCACCGATGGGCACGCACTCCTGACTGACGTCACGAGCTGGACAGCTGGTGAGCCCGCCTTTGGAGAACATTGCCGAGTGCATGACCTAGACTATCTCTTTAGTCACGGAGGCCATCAGCTGTCGCGTTACAGCCATCTCAGTGGGGCCTCTCTGGACTTAAGTTGTACTAACCTACCCCGACTTACCAATTGCCTTTAGTAGCAAATACAAGTCTAAGAGCACAAGTCTAAAAGCAGGCAAGGCAAACAACCACTCACAATTTTTAGGCAGTGGCACAACTGCAATTATCCGGCCATTGAAGTAGGTGTCGTTCAGGTTTAGCGCAGCAGTCTCTGCGGTGTCTCTGTCGGCCACTGTCACATAGGCGTGCGGACTGCAAGATGAGATGAATTCATCACAGTTTCCTGTAGTATGTTCAAGTTTCCACTTCACCTTAGTAACATTTTGCATAGGCGAGCTCTACAGTAACTGCACATTTGATTTAACCTGATTCATTGTTTCCAAACACACTTACAAGAGGAGGCAGCAAATGAAGGCACATAGGCCAATGTGCTAAGCGTTGCTAAAAGCAGTCAACCACCTGATGCAATGCCATTACATGCAAAATTAAGTAAAGGCAATTCGCAATCACATTTGTGGTCGAACGTCCCAAAGAAATGCAGATGGTCTGTGGGACAAAGCAGTGGAGGCCTCTAGAATAACTTCAACCACATATAGTACATTAACCTGCATTTGCATCTTAATTATGCAAGCGTGTTTCCATTCTGGCCCACAATGGAATACCACAGCTGAAGCAAGGAATCAAACCCTTGACCTCATGCTCAGCAGAATAAATGCTATAGCCACTGAGTCACTTTGTCTTTAGCTTTTCACAGTGATACCATTTGTCGATAAGGTCTTCCACAAGATTCTGCACATGGTCACTTACTATGATCCTAGACCAGAAGAATCACTTTTCCCCATCACTACTTCAATGGGGTCCCAGGTGGAGAAAAGATCGGCAACTTCAGCCTGCAAAAGCACAGTAAGAATAACAATAATGAGACAACAATAAGCATGTAAAAGAAAACCTCAAACTGAGTGCACAGGCCTGTTTTGCATTAATACATGTAAAGACAGACATATGCCTAGTAAAACAATACAAAGCTAAAGAAAGAGAAACAACAGGTTTTCTAGTATTACAGTACTTCATTTATATAAAGCTCAACAAAGCAAGGACTGCTTTTCTGTTCTACAATAATGCAGGTGGCCTCCGCCTGGGAATGCAATACAGTAGAATTTCAGTGACACTATCACGGCCCGTACAAATTTTTTCATAGTAGCAGTCAAGGCTCATTAGCCTACAAAGTGCTAAAGTGTGGTTGTTGCGAACCAATTTTCACCCCGCAACAATTGATACGAACGGACACTGTCTCGCAGATACGCGCAGCTGCTGCCCACATGGCCGCTGAAGTCGTGGCAGTCACACGCGGGCATGCACGTGCACGCCCCACCGCTGGTTTGGCTGGTTGTCAGCATCGCCCATTGCGCATTGTAACCTCAGAGATGGCACACGCAAATTTTGAGGCCTCAATGCGCCTTCGTGTGTCTTCGCTTTCAATCTACAGACGACATTGACTTCATGTTTTATTTGAACATTTTTGTGAGGTCCTGGCACGTTTTTGTTGTGTTTAGGCCTGCTTGCCTTATCAAAGCAAGCCACATTTCGCAACTGGACATCCTACGAAAGGCGGACGAGGACCCAAAGAGAAACTGGACATACTTGGTGAAGGAGCTAAGCCTCGCAACATCAGTATATATGATTGTTGGGGAACACATCCCTGCAAACTTTGCCTAAACGTTTCCCAAATTTTGAGCAATCCTCCCAATTGTAAGGGCATGGCCATAAATCTACCCAAAGATAGCCACAATTCTACTGCGAAAAGAAAATAATAATAACAAAGGACAGCGGTTCTAAAATTTTCTGGCCTTGGTCTATCACGTGCAGAACCTCACCTTCTTAACAGTTCACTGGAATCACATGGAAAAGCATACTCAGATTGGGAAGGTGCTACTAGATGTAACGGGACACACATTTTGTACATTAATTGCACATGCATGCAAGCGCCGTGTATCTACAAGTAGCAGTATAATAGTCGATGTCTAAAATCTTTACTGGCAATCATTCAGAGCTGTCTATGACGTTGCTGCAGCCCTGAGAAACAATAAATAAAGACATATGCCAGTTTTCTTTACTCGCATACTTTTGGCATAGTAGTTTTTCGTGTTTTTCAGGGATACCAATTTTGTCTGATGTGAATTTTTTTTCATGATTCCACACGATTCGTATTACCGAGATTCTACTGTATGTATACTCATCAGAACCAAAAGTGTCAATTGTGCATGTTTTGAAATGTATGCGTGATTGTTCCAAATGCACACCTCCAAATTTAAGTCACAGACGAACAGTGCATCAAACACGTGGTCCGAGTACTATCTGAGCAGTAGGAGAGGAAACACACAAGCATGTGATAAATAGCCTTAAAGCCCAATTAGATTGACACTTGAATGGCGCTGTTAAAAATACGGTGGAAAGGGCAACGCTTTTCCATGCACTGTTGTCACTCCCACTACACACACACACAAAACACACAAACGAATGGATGAACAGATAAACAGCGGTCGCCACACTCTGCTTCGTTTTCCTGCCTTTTCGTCACAAGCGTCAACAGCAGTCAGCTGCAGCTTTTTATCAGCAATAGCGAGCCGGGAGTGCCAGAGTTTAGCGACACCGTAGCGCCCTTTCCACGTTGTTTCAGTCAGCCGCTGACACAAATTGCCCAGTGTCGGGTTCGCAGCTATTTGCCATGCGCTCGCGTGTTCCCTCCCTTAGTGCTCACGACAGTACATATGGGACTCTTGGGAGCTCAGTTGCACTTACATAAACCTCCAAAATACCAGTACCAATTCCATTCCAGCCTATCTTCTTGAACATTTTAAGTAGGGCTCTGTGTTTTCGGAGTTTTTTTTTTTTGAAATTCGGAGGGTGTTTTTCAGAGTTTATTTCTCATAAATCTCCAATTCTCCAAAATTTGCTGTTTAATTATGCATTATAAGTTTTGCAATGTCTTCTTATTAATGTTATTTCCAATGAAACTACGTTGCATTGTTGCTGATGATTGTTTTTCCGTCCTTTCATTTTTTCTCACTTCCTGTTCACTTACACAGTTAATAAGGTGGTTGATGTGCACTGCTGTAAGCTCGCCAAAGTGTACTTTTGGGGGAGCAGGAACTAGTCAAGCTGCTTCTCAGCTTTTTCTCCCAGCCTCCCTCACCTTCTTGATGAAAAGTAAAGGGCTTATCATTATTATTACCCTCAATACTCCGAAATCTTAGTTAAATGATATCTGAACACGAAAACATGTGAACACACTAAATGTATTTCAGATGTCTGGAAGGTTTGAACACGAAACATTTACGTATGTTCGTATTACAACCTTAAAGCTTGTTGTAATAGATGCAAGAATACCTTACGAGGTTGCTGCCGCTGATGGAAGTGCACTCCTTTCGATTATGATTGTCAGCTTTGAAAATGCCCTTTGAACGTTGAAAATGCTTTTTTTAAAATCGGAGCTTATCGGATAAATCCGAATTACGGAGCCCTAATTTTAAGTAAGATACACAGTGCCCATGTACATAAACAGGCAATAGAATGAAAAAGAAACTGAGCTGTCAAACTGCACTACCAGATTCTGAAGATTATTATTCAAGTAAACTTGCCATTTTTGTTTCAGGTGCAAAGTTTGCAATGCAGAGCACTACTGGAGATGAGTCTGACGAATGGCCGGGATCTGTAAATGGTGACACAGACTTAACAAAAGGAAGATATTGGGGAGCTACAGCCATGTAGAATCCACAACAAAATGTTGAAGTATTCAAAGGAGATCAATACTACTGCCACAGATATAATTCTAAACATTGCAAAACCCATTTACAATTGGATTTTGCAATGTACATTGGCTTTTATACACTAATAATAATAATATCTGGGGTTTAACGTCCCAAAACCACGATACGATTATGAGAGACGCCGTAGTGGAGGGCTCCGGAAATTTCGACCACCTGGGGTTCTTTAACGTGCACGTTCATGACAAACATCGTGCACAAGTCCACTTTCGTAGAGGCCCGCGCCTTTCCTGCAGCTGCCAGTGCAGAATTAGTTGTCTGGCACCCGCACAAAGGGGAAATAGCAGCCGCGAACTACATTCATCTCCTCACAGCAAAGCTGTGCAAAGCGCTGTCGTCTGCTCGGCTTCCCGCACATACTGTCAGCGGCGCCCGCTAGGTGGCTATCAGTGGCGCCTCTATAGGCGGTGCACAAGGCGTATATTGAACTCGTAAATTATCCCCTTGAAAATCCTTTGTAAAAGTATAAAAATTCGCACGTTTATATCGAACGGTATTTTTACCCGCCATCGGATATATTGAACGCCGCGCGAGTTGGAAGGTGCGCTTCAGCACTCGCTACACCCCGCGACCTTCGCGGCACCGCGCCTCCGCCGACACCCGAAACGCTCGAAAAACGTGAGGGCGAGAGGGCTCGGACTGTACTTTTGTTGGGCGCGTTCTCCAACTTGCGGAACGGCTTTTTTTTTTTTCTCTCTCTCTCTTTCTTATGCTTTCTCTGCGTTACCGTCAGCTCGGAGAGCAGGAACGAAGGAGCCGGCAGCCTCTTCCGCCTTTTTCTTTCTTTCATTTTTGTTGCTGTTTTGTGAGTTTTGATCAGCCAACCACAGCCCACGCCTTTCGTAATTGCTCAGCCAACCACAGCTCGCGCCTTTCATACATCACTGCTGCACTCGCAGGTAGCCAGGTAGCCCGGATAGCCATCGCCGCCATCACGACTGATCGCGAGCGCTTTGTTGGCGGAGTCCACTTCCGTGAGTTTTCGCATACCACCGCATTCCTCTTTTGCGTGCGTGCTGTGCAAAGGTGCTACGGACTGCTTGAATTGATGACTTCTCATGTAGCAATGGCCAGCATCAAGAAGCGCAAGAACCTTGACTTTGCGACAAAGTTGAAAGCCATACAGCGTGTTGAGGCGGGCGAAAAAAGTTCGACGGTGGCGGATGACATCGGGATACCACGGAGCACTATGAGCACCTTGTTGAAGAACAAGGCAGATATCAAGGCAAAGGCGACGGAGCAGTGAACGTCGGGAGCCTGTCGTGTGCACACTCCCGCCCACAGGAAAGTAGAAAAGGCACTCTATGCCTAGTTTTTAGAAGTGCGCGCGAAGAACATTCCTGTGGATGGCCCAATGCTGTTGGCAAAGGCCAAATGGTTTGCCGTCGCACTCGGTGAAGACGATTTCGCCGACAACAGCGGGTGGCTTCACCGATTCAAGCAACGCTACAACATCGTTGGCAAAACCATCTCTGGCGAAAGCGAAGCCGTAAGCAGCCAGGACATCAGCAGTGGATGACGAAAGAGTGGCCAGAAATCTACGCGAAGTTTTCACCCGCGGAAATCTTCAACGCCGACAAGACCGGTCTATTTTGGCAAATGCTGCCGAGCAAGACTCGATGTCCGGGGTAGCACGTGTCACGGCGGCGAAATGAGTAAAGTCCGCGTGAGCGTTCTGCTGGCAGCCCACATGGCTGGGTCTCGGAAGCTCCAGCCCTCTGTGATAAGAAAAGCAAGGGCACCGCGCTGTTTCAAGAACTCTAAGCAGCTCCCCGTTTGCTACGCCTCGAACAACAAGGCATGGATGACGCGTCAACTGTTCACAGAATGGCTGCAGGCGTGGGACGTCGAGCTGGGCAAGTCGGAAGCAGGCTGCAACGATTTCGTGGAAGCGGACTGCAATGTTCAGGCTGTTTCGAGCCTCGCTGACGAGGACATTGTAGCTGCAATCACAGGGACCCAGGATGCCCAGGCCGACAGCTCAAGTGACGAGGAAGATTGTCCGGACGAGGCAGCGGCTACACACGCGTACTCCGCCGCTGAAGTGGCAGCAGCGTTCCGCTTGATTCGCCGCTGTTGCAGCGACTATTGCACCTGGACAGCCTCAATAAGATCGAGGTCAGCGTCTTCAACTTCATTTCGAAGATGAAGGAGCAGGCCAAGATAAGCAATTTTTTTCACACAAATAAACATTCTGTTGCATCGTGTATGCAGAATTAGTTGTCAATTCTCGAATGCGCCCATTGTAGATGATCGTCCGCCACTGGTAAGGTCTCGGAGCCTGTATTTTTTGATATTGAATTTTTCATACATCGAACTAATTCGCGATCCCCTTCGAGTTTGATATATTCGTGTTCAACTGTATTACTGTATTTACATGGCAGAGTTAACGCAAACATAATTAAAAGTAATCAGTAATTTGCATTTGCTTGCGTTTCTTCTGTCGTGCCTCCATGAGCATCGTTTGCAGCTTGCCAAAGAGCTCCAGCGCAGCGTCCGAATTCTCATCTACTGAGAATCCTGCTGTTTCATTGTTTTGAATCTGTAGTAAATTTGCTTTGGTTTGGTTTAGGGGTGTGCGAATATTCGAACTTTCGAATATTTTTGAATAGTGTTTGCTATTCGATTCGATTCGCACTGAAATTTTACTATTCGAAGTATTCGAACTTCCGGAAAATAAAAACACGGCTTATAATAACGGAAAATAAGTATAAAGACGCTAAATCGGCGTGCAGCGTGCTTGGTCTTGCGTTTTGAAGCACCGAAGTGCGAAACTGCTAGCCGCTTCCACCGATGCCCCGAGCGGTCGCTGCGCGACGAGCTTGCCGGGGGCTCCGCTGCCGATGCGTAAAATGCTCATCTGGGGTTCTGAGGAACCAGCGGGCGATCCGATTTGTTGCTTGCGACGAAACGCACTGTGGTTTCTTCGCTTTCGCTTGTCTGCTAGCGTGATGTTCTTGTCCGCAAAGTTCGGATTCATCTCGTACATCGGTGCCGTGAGCGGAGTTAGACCTAGCCACGACTCAGAGCACTAAGCTCAGTCGCGATCTATGTGGCCGCTGTACCCGATGATTCAAAGTACGTCATGCTCGATCGTGAGTACGAAGGGTCGTACCGCGATGGTCTTCGTCACGAGGTGCGAAATGCTGATAAGCAGAACAGCTTGTCCGAGATGCATGTCTGTGATGTTCGTGACAAGCGCGGCGCACTATCGTAATCTGATGCTTGAGCTTCTGCTTGCAGCTGCCAAACTAAAGCGTAATTATATTCTAAATGATCGTCGACCTGTGAACACAGAACAAGTGCGAATGCGTTACTAAGTAGCGCGATTTTTGACAGCCATGACCTCGCGACGTGCAAGGAGCAGACGACGCTATCCGGAGCAAGGATCAGACCAATGGCGAGGCGTGCTGGGGCAAACATGGTGGATGCAGCCAATCGAAGGCTCGAAAAGAACTTCAAAAAGTTTGCTTTTTGTAGGCTTTTTTCTGAATGGAGGACCTAGTTGGAGCGGGAAATTTGAAGACTGAGAAATGCTCTTTCAGACAAGCCCAGGATGGCGGTGCCCGGTGTGCCGTTGCAGAACTATATATTTTTTTAACGCATTTTTTTTTTTGCGATTTCCGCAGTAATTTCGTAATTCTCGCCACCTCGGCAGCACAACAATTTTTTTACCGCACTTATATGTAGTTTTCAGTGACGATATTTTGGAATCAGAAAAAGGACTACACAAACTGAAAGTGTCATTTTCGAAAATCGATTTCTTTTTTTCTTATTTTTCGCGATACGAAAGCCACATCCTCCCTTAGGAAAAATCTGTTCTTTGACCATGCTTGTGACTTGTAATTGTTCCTGTCTTGTAAGAACATACTTAAAAATTCTCTGCAGCTTTTTTCTGTAATTTCACTTCAAAGTAACGAAGAATACTTGAGAAATGTTCGAAAATTATTCGATTCGATTCGCACTCAAAATCTTTATTATTCGAATTTGCTTCACACCAAAAATTTGCTATTCGCACAGCTCTAGTTTGGTTTTGCAACACAATGTGATCACTCGGGGCTGACTTCTGCGAAGAGCGATGAAACCAGGCGCTCCCAGTTCGAATTAACTGTTGTGGATACTGATGCGTTCGAATTATTTGGAGTTTTTGCCCATAGAAATACACAGGGCTGGGCCGGGACCAGGAATCAGTTCGAATTACAGTAAAATCTCGTTACTACGAACATCAGATTAAGGGGAGATGCGGGTCGAAAAAAGCAAGTTTTTCCAAAAATTATCGATTTTTTGTTTTCACCTGTCTCGTTAAGATTAGTATCTCTACTGTTCCGAAAATAAAAATCAAGTCGAGACTCAACATGAAATGCCTTAAAATTGTGTCTAAAGAGCACAAGGTGGCTGTTAATCTTGAGCGAAAGTGTGACGTCTTCTAGCGCCTCGCGGCCGATAACGCGCGGCCGCTCGCCATTGGAGATCGCATGAGGAGATTTCCAAATAACCACGGTTTCCTGCGCTGCAGACGCTCAAGAAATAATAAAGAAAGCATGCTTTTGCCGCACTTTTCAAGTGCTGCGACTGACTTTTGAATCACGTGGTACGGATCGGGGACCGCCATTGGCCGCTGCGCGCCTTGCGTGTTGCGAAGCCTGCTTGCAGGGTCGGTGGTTCAGCGAGCTACGCAGTTGAACAACGTTTCTCTCGCGTATTTATTTTCATCATGGACAGAGAGAACCGTAGCAAGCGCAGTCACCGGTCAGTGAAGTATCGCTCGGTGAACAAATTTTGAGGACGCCGGCGCAATCGAAGCCAAAAACTCACCGAACGGCAAGTGCGTCTGCTGCCGCAAGGCCTACCAACGGCGACGGCGATGCCAGTGATGCTTCGGACGAGTTTGCCGCGGCGTCGAGTATGTCAGTGCCTCTCAAAGAGAAGATCGACTCTTCGACGACGAAGAAAGATCACGGTAGAGAGAGTCTTCCTTGATCGCTGACACGACAGCATTGAACATACCGTGATCGGCAGTGTGTCCAGCGTGTCCCGTTCGGGCATACGCGTCCGGGAACCAGCTACAAACGCAAAGGCGTCGTTTCTGGAACTACTATGCGAGAACAGTGAGTGCCCCGAAAGTATTCCTTCGATTACGTATACGTTGCGGCGAGTTGCTTCGAGCGAGGAGGCCAGCGTAGGGGCGGCGAGTGACGGACCGATTGCAGCAGAACCTCGGCAGCGGGAGCTCGTGCAATAGCTACCATGCTCGAAAGAGCTGTGAAGGAGAAACTCATGGCGCTGGCTCATTTTAGTGGCAGTGGCTACTAGAAGAACAATTTACATCTCTGTGTGCAATTTCGATCAGATTTCGTTACCTCTTTCATAAATAAACATCGAATTTTAACTTTAAACTTCGTTTTTCTCAAAACACACTTTTGGCAACTTTTTGAGTGTGCCCCTCTTGTTTATAGTACTTCTGGAGCTCCGATCTGCATGAAAATTTGCCCAAATTTTCTCTAAGGTGAGAGGAGTGCAGTTATCTCCTCTGAATCTCAACATTATTTAAGCATATTAGAAATTTGCAAGTAATCTTACTGGGGTGTGGGAAATAATGAATTTTTCATGTTTGAATTTTTCATGTCTAGTAAATATTTTCTATGCACTTTCTGGATAGTTTCAGCACTCTACAGTTCAAATGGAACAACATGAGCATTAATTGTCAAAATGTATGGAAGTTTAAGGATCGAAAAGAAGGGGGTTAAAAGGCTTATGTTTTACACATTTGCCTGATGCAGAACAAAAAGTAGGCAACTTGCAAGAAAACTATTATATATTGAAATCAGCATAAAATTACCTACAAATAGTTCAAGTTTCGTTGCTCTAGGATGAATATTAAAGAAAAAGTGTCTTCGACCCCCCCCCCACATCTCCCCTTAACGAAATTTCCAGATTAATGATTTTTTTTTTTAAATCCCCGCCAAAATGCCTATATTGCCAATGTAAAAAACTTTCAGTACTACGAATTTCAGAATACCGAATATTTCAGATTACAGCACGTAATTTAACCTCGAAATCAACAAGATGCTTCGTTATTTACGAAGTTCCATGAATGTTTTGGTACAGAAATCACTGAAGCTTACACCTATCTCATCTGCAGCAGATATGAGCCCGGAAACCCGCTTCAATAGGTGCAGCCCCATCAGCGTCGACATCAACGCGAGCGTCACCAACTGGTCAAACTAGTCAAACCAAATCAAACAACGTTGTAGGCTTAGTCCCGCTGTTGCCGCTGCTGTTTCACCCCTTTCCAGTTGCTGTCCTTTAGCTGCGAAGTTGAGATCGTGTTGTGCGGTCGCTTTTCTGGCAATGAGTTCTCTGGCCAAGCGTTAAAAAGAAGCGACGCTAATTTTCGCTCAAGGAAAAAGTGGACTTCTGACGGAGCTGAATGCTGGAAAAAAGCAAGTGGACATATGCAGGGAGCGTGATATCGCGCCGTCAACAGTGGCAACGATACTGAAGGATCGGGAGAAGATCGTGAAATTACATCGAGAATCACAGCTGGCTCCCTCAAGAAAACGTGTGCGGCTGGGCAACTACCAAACCGTCGACGACGCCGTCCTCACATGGTTTAAGGATGCCAGACAACACGGTGTGACCTTGTCAGGCCCTATTATTCAAGAAAAGGGCGACGTTGGCGGTCGCTTTGGGACCTCCAACTTCGACACAAGTGCCGGATGGCTCTATCGGTTCCGGCAAAGGAATGGCATCATGTGGCAAGTCGCGTGCGGGCAAGAAAAGGCGGCCGATGCCGAAAGTGCGATTGCCTGGCAGAACGAGCGCTTTCAGGAAATCGTCGAGTCGTGTCAGTCCAGATGACGTTTTCAACGCCACAAAATGAATGGGTGCTTTTATCAGCTGTTACTGATAAGACAATGAACTTTAAAGGTGAAAAATGCAGGGGCGGAAAAATATTGCGTCTTCGCGTGTCAGTGCTCTTCTGCTGCACGCCACAGGCACGGAAAAACTCAAGCCTCTTGTTATTGGCAA